>NW_020825566.1:0-117342 GCF_003286085.1 Drosophila persimilis
TAAATTTGCCAAAAATCGCCTCCTTTTTCAAAGTCGAGATTTTGATGCGGTTCGAAAGTCTGGATCCTCCCGATCCTGGGAGAGTAGGTCTCTCACCGATCTGGCCCTACTTGTCTGAGATATAGCCCTCCTAGGAGTTGGTTTTGCATATCCCTAGAATACAGGTTTCTTCTGCACGCTATATCTCTGCAATACGGCAGCCGATCGGGGTGCGGTATGTCTTTTCACGATCGGGCGAGTCCTGCCAATCGACTGCAATCGGAAAAAAGGACATCCATTTTTTCACGATTTTCGCAAAAAATCATGATGGTTACATCATTAAATTTGCCAAAAATCGGCCTCCTTTTCAAAGTCGAGATTTTGATGCGGTTCGAAAGTCTGGATCCTCCCGATCCTGGGAGAGTAGGTCTCTCACCGATCTGGCCCTATTTGTCTGAGATATAGCCCTCCTAGGAGTTGGTTTTGCATATCCCTAGAATACAGGTTTCTTCTGCACGCTATATCTCTGCAATACGGCAGCCGATCGGGGTGCGGTATGTCTTTTCGTGACCAGGCGAGTCTGCCAATCGAATGCAATCGGAAAAAAGGACATCCATTTTTTTCACGATTTTCGCAAAAAATCATGATGGTTACATCATTAAATTTGCCAAAAATCGGCCTCCTTTTCAAGGTCGAGATTTTGATGCGGTTCGAAAGTCTGGATCTGCCCGATCTTGGGAGAGTAGGTCTCTCACCGATCTGGCCCTACTTGTCTGAGATATAGCCCTCCTAGGAGTTGGTTTTGCATATCCCTAGAATACAGGTTTCTTCTGCACGCTATATCTCTGCAATACGGCAGCCGATCGGGGTGCGGTATGTATTTTCACGATCGGGCGAGTCCTGCCGATCCTGGGAGAGTAGGTCTCTCACCGATCTGGCCCTATTTGTCTGAGATATAGCCCTCCTAGGAGTTGGTTTTGCATATCCCTAGAATACAGGTTTCTTCTGCACGCTATATCTCTGCAATACGGCAGCCGATCGGGGTGCGGTATGTCTTTTCACGATCGGGCGAGTCCTGCCAATTGACTGCAATCGGAAAAAAGGACATCCATTTTTTCACGATTTTCGCAAAAAATCATGATGGTTACATCATTAAATTTGCCAAAAATCGGCCTCCTTTCAAAGTCGAGATTCTGATGCCGAACGACAGGCTGGATCCTCCCGATCCTGGGAGAGTAGGTCTCTCACCGATCTGGCCCTACTTGTCTGAGATATAGCCCTCCTAGGAGTTGGTTTTGCATATCCCTAGAATACAGGTTTCTTCTGCACGCTATATCTCTGCAATACGGCAGCCGATCGGGGTGCGGTATGTCTTTTCACGATCGGGCGAGTCCTGCCAATCGACTGCAATCGGAAAAAAGGACATCCATTTTTTCACGATTTTCGCAAAAAATCATGATGGTTACATCATTAAATTTGCCAAAAATCGGCCTCCTTTTCAAAGTCGAGATTCTGATGCCGAACGACAGGCTGGATCCTCCCGATCCTGGGAGAGTAGGTCTCTCACCGATCTGGCCCTATTTGTCTGAGATATAGCCCTCCTAGGAGTTGGTTTTGCATATCCCTAGAATACAGGTTTCTTCTGCACGCTATATCTCTGCAATACGGCAGCCGATCGGGGTGCGGTATGTCTTTTCACGATCGGGCGAGTCCTGCCAATCGACTGCAATCGGAAAAAAGGACATCCATTTTTTCACGATTTTCGCAAAAAATCATGATGGTTACATCATTAAATTTGCCAAAAATCGGCCTCCTTTTCAAAGTCGAGATTCTGATGCCGAACGACAGGCTGGATCCTCCCGATCCTGGGAGAGTAGGTCTCTCACCGATCTGGCCCTACTTGTCTGAGATATAGCCCTCCTAGGAGTTGGTTTTGCATATCCCTAGAATACAGGTTTCTTCTGCACGCTATATCTCTGCAATACGGCAGCCGATCGGGGTGCGGTATGTATTTTCACGATCGGGCGAGTCCTGCCGATCCTGGGAGAGTAGGTCTCTCACCGATCTGGCCCTATTTGTCTGAGATATAGCCCTCCTAGGAGTTGGTTTTGCATATCCCTAGAATACAGGTTTCTTCTGCACGCTATATCTCTGCAATACGGCAGCCGATCGGGGTGCGGTATGTCTTTTCGTGACCAGGCGAGTCTTGCCAATCGAATGCAATCGGAAAAAAGGACATCCATTTTTTCACGATTTTCGCAAAAAATCATGATGGTTACATCATTAAATTTGCCAAAAATCGGCCTCCTTTTCAAGGTCGAGATTTTGATGCGGTTCGAAAGTCTGGATCCTCCCGATCCTGGGAAAGTTGGTCTCTCACCGATCTGGCCCTATTTGTCTGAGATATAGCCCTCCTAGGAGTTGGTTTTGCATATCCCTAGAATACAGGTTTCTTCTGCACGCTATATCTCTGCAATACGGCAGCCGATCGGGGTGCGGTATGTATTTTCACGATCGGGCGAGTCCTGCCGATCCTGGGAGAGTAGGTCTCTCACCGATCTGGCCCTATTTGTCTGAGATATAGCCCTCCTAGGAGTTGGTTTTGCATATCCCTAGAATACAGGTTTCTTCTGCACGCTATATCTCTGCAATACGGCAGCCGATCGGGGTGCGGTATGTATTTTCACGATCGGGCGAGTCCTGCCGATCCTGGGAGAGTAGGTCTCTCACCGATCTGGCCCTACTTGTCTGAGATATAGCCCTCCTAGGAGTTGGTTTTGCATATCCCTAGAATACAGGTTTCTTCTGCACGCTATATCTCTGCAATACGGCAGCCGATCGGGGTGCGGTATGTCTTTTCACGATCGGGCGAGTCCTGCCAATTGACTGCAATCGGAAAAAAGGACATCCATTTTTCACGATTTTCGCAAAAAATCATGATGGTTACATCATTAAATTTGCCAAAAATCGGCCTCCTTTTCAAGGTCGAGATTTTGATGCGGTTCGAAAGTCTGGATCCTCCCGATCCTGGGAGAGTAGGTCTCTCACCGATCTGGCCCTATTTGTCTGAGATATAGCCCTCCTAGGAGTTGGTTTTGCATATCCCTAGAATACAGGTTTCTTCTGCACGCTATATCTCTGCAATACGGCAGCCGATCGGGGTGCGGTATGTCTTTTCACGATCGGGGCGAGTCCTGCCAATTGACTGCAATCGGAAAAAAGGACATCCATTTTTTCACGATTTTCGCAAAAAATCATGATGGTTACATCATTAAATTTGCCAAAAATCGGCCTCCTTTTCAAAGTCGAGATTCTGATGCCGAACGACAGGCTGGATCCTCCCGATCCTGGGAGAGTAGGTCTCTCACCGATCTGGCCCTACTTGTCTGAGATATAGCCCTCCTAGGAGTTGGTTTTGCATATCCCTAGAATACAGGTTTCTTCTGCACGCTATATCTCTGCAATACGGCAGCCGATCGGGGTGCGGTATGTCTTTTCACGATCGGGCGAGTCCTGCCAATCGACTGCAATCGGAAAAAAGGACATCCATTTTTTCACGATTTTCGCAAAAAATCATGATGGTTACATCATTAAATTTGCCAAAAATCGGCCTCCTTTTCAAAGTCGAGATTCTGATGCCGAACGACAGGCTGGATCCTCCCGATCCTGGGAGAGTAGGTCTCTCACCGATCTGGCCCTATTTGTCTGAGATATAGCCCTCCTAGGAGTTGGTTTTGCATATCCCTAGAATACAGGTTTCTTCTGCACGCTATATCTCTGCAATACGGCAGCCGATCGGGGTGCGGTATGTCTTTTCACGATCGGGCGAGTCCTGCCAATCGACTGCAATCGGAAAAAAGGACATCCATTTTTTCACGATTTTCGCAAAAAATCATGATGGTTACATCATTAAATTTGCCAAAAATCGGCCTCCTTTTCAAAGTCGAGATTCTGATGCCGAACGACAGGCTGGATCCTCCGATCCTGGGAGAGTAGGTCTCTCACCGATCTGGCCCTACTTGTCTGAGATATAGCCCTCCTAGGAGTTGGTTTTGCATATCCCTAGAATACAGGTTTCTTCTGCACGCTATATCTCTGCAATACGGCAGCCGATCGGGGTGCGGTATGTCTTTTCGTGACCAGGCGAGTCCTGCCAATCGAATGCAATCGGAAAAAAGGACATCCATTTTTTCACGATTTTCGCAAAAAATCATGATGGTTACATCATTAAATTTGCCAAAAATCGGCCTCCTTTTCAAAGTCGAGATTCTGATGCCGAACGACAGGCTGGATCCTCCCGATCCTGGGAGAGTAGGTCTCTCACCGATCTGGCCCTACTTGTCTGAGATATAGCCCTCCTAGGAGTTGGTTTTGCATATCCCTAGAATACAGGTTTCTTCTGCACGCTATATCTCTGCAATACGGCAGCCGATCGGGGTGCGGTATGTCTTTTCACGATCGGGCGAGTCCTGCCAATCGACTGCAATCGGAAAAAAGGACATCCATTTTTTCACGATTTTCGCAAAAAATCATGATGGTTACATCATTAAATTTGCCAAAAATCGGCCTCCTTTTCAAAGTCGAGATTTTGATGCGGTTCGAAAGTCTGGATCCTCCCGATCCTGGGAGAGTAGGTCTCTCACCGATCTGGCCCTATTTGTCTGAGATATAGCCCTCCTAGGAGTTGGTTTTGCATATCCCTAGAATACAGGTTTCTTCTGCACGCTATATCTCTGCAATACGGCAGCCGATCGGGGTGCGGTATGTCTTTTCACGATCGGGCGAGTCCTGCCGATCCTGGGAGAGTAGGTCTCTCACCGATCTGGCCCTATTTGTCTGAGATATAGCCCTCCTAGGAGTTGGTTTTGCATATCCCTAGAATACAGGTTTCTTCTGCACGCTATATCTCTGCAATACGGCAGCCGATCGGGGTGCGGTATGTCTTTTCACGATCGGGCGAGTCCTGCCGATCCTGGGAGAGTAGGTCTCTCACCGATCTGGCCCTATTTGTCTGAGATATAGCCCTCCTAGGAGTTGGTTTTGCATATCCCTAGAATACAGGTTTCTTCTGCACGCTATATCTCTGCAATACGGCAGCCGATCGGGGTGCGGTATGTCTTTTCGTGACCAGGCGAGTCCTGCCAATCGAATGCAATCGGAAAAAAGGACATCCATTTTTTCACGATTTTCGCAAAAAATCATGATGGTTACATCATTAAATTTGCCAAAAATCGGCCTCCTTTTCAAGGTCGAGATTTTGATGCGGTTCGAAAGTCTGGATCCTCCCGATCCTGGGAAAGTTGGTCTCTCACCGATCTGGCCCTATTTGTCTGAGATATAGCCCTCCTAGGAGTTGGTTTTGCATATCCCTAGAATACAGGTTTCTTCTGCACGCTATATCTCTGCAATACGGCAGCCGATCGGGGTGCGGCATGTCTTTTCACGATCGGGCGAGTCCTGCCAATCGACTGCAATCGGAAAAAAGGACATCCATTTTTTCACGATTTTCGCAAAAAATCATGATGGTTACATCATTAAATTTGCCAAAAATCGGCCTCCTTTTCAAAGTCGAGATTCTGATGCCGAACGACAGGCTGGATCCTCCCGATCCTGGGAGAGTTGGTCTTTCACCTATCTGGCCCTATTTGTCTGAGATATAGCCCTCCTAGGAGATGGTTTTGCGTATCAATAGAATACAGGTTTCTTCTGCATGCTATATCTCTGCAATATGGCAGCCGATCGGGGCGCGGCATGTCTTTTCGTGACCAGGCGAGTCCTGCCAATCGAATGCAATCGGAAAAAAGGACATCCATTTTTTCACGATTTTCGCAAAAAATCATGATGGTTACATCATTAAATTTGCCAAAAATCGGCCTCCTTTTCAAAGTCGAGATTCTGATGCCGAACGACAGGCTGGATCCTCCCGATCCTGGGAGAGTAGGTCTCTCACCGATCTGGCCCTATTTGTCTGAGATATAGCCCTCCTAGGAGTTGGTTTTGCATATCCCTAGAATACAGGTTTCTTCTGCACGCTATATCTCTGCAATACGGCAGCCGATCGGGGTGCGGTATGTATTTTCACGATCGGGCGAGTCCTGCCGATCCTGGGAGAGTAGGTCTCTCACCGATCTGGCCCTATTTGTCTGAGATATAGCCCTCCTAGGAGTTGGTTTTGCATATCCCTAGAATACAGGTTTCTTCTGCACGCTATATCTCTGCAATACGGCAGCCGATCGGGGTGCGGTATGTATTTTCACGATCGGGCGAGTCCTGCCGATCCTGGGAGAGTAGGTCTCTCACCGATCTGGCCCTACTTGTCTGAGATATAGCCCTCCTAGGAGTTGGTTTTGCATATCCCTAGAATACAGGTTTCTTCTGCACGCTATATCTCTGCAATACGGCAGCCGATCGGGGTGCGGTATGTCTTTTCACGATCGGGCGAGTCCT
The DNA here is from genome assembly GCF_003286085.1 of Drosophila persimilis. Taxonomy (NCBI): domain Eukaryota; kingdom Metazoa; phylum Arthropoda; class Insecta; order Diptera; family Drosophilidae; genus Drosophila; species Drosophila persimilis. The sequence goes on from NW_020825566.1 coordinate 6,427, forward strand.
GCCGATCCTGGGAGAGTAGGTCTCTCACCGATCTGGCCCTATTTGTCTGAGATATAGCCCTCCTAGGAGTTGGTTTTGCATATCCCTAGAATACAGGTTTCTTCTGCACGCTATATCTCTGCAATACGGCAGCCGATCGGGGTGCGGTATGTCTTTTCGTGACCAGGCGAGTCCTGCCAATCGAATGCAATCGGAAAAAAGGACATCCATTTTTTCACGATTTTCGCAAAAAATCATGATGGTTACATCATTAAATTTGCCAAAAATCGGCCTCCTTTTCAAGGTCGAGATTTTGATGCGGTTCGAAAGTCTGGATCCTCCCGATCCTGGGAAAGTTGGTCTCTCACCGATCTGGCCCTATTTGTCTGAGATATAGCCCTCCTAGGAGTTGGTTTTGCATATCCCTAGAATACAGGTTTCTTCTGCACGCTATATCTCTGCAATACGGCAGCCGATCGGGGTGCGGTATGTCTTTTCACGATCGGGCGAGTCCTGCCGATCATGGGAGAGTAGGTCTCTCACCGATCTGGCCCTATTTGTCTGAGATATAGCCCTCCTAGGAGTTGGTTTTGCATATCCCTAGAATACAGGTTTCTTCTGCACGCTATATCTCTGCAATACGGCAGCCGATCGGGGTGCGGTATGTCTTTTCGTGACCAGGCGAGTCCTGCCAATCGAATGCAATCGGAAAAAAGGACATCCATTTTTTCACGATTTTCGCAAAAAATCATGATGGTTACATCATTAAATTTGCCAAAAATCGGCCTCATTTTCAAGGTCGAGATTTTGATGCGGTTCGAAAGTCTGGATCCTCCCGATCTTGGGAGAGTAGGTCTCTCACCGATCTGGCCCTATTTGTCTGAGATATAGCCCTCCTAGGAGTTGGTTTTGCATATCCCTAGAATACAGGTTTCTTCTGCACGCTATATCTCTGCAATACGGCAGCCGATCGGGGTGCGGTATGTCTTTTCACGATCGGGCGAGTCCTGCCGATCCTGGGAGAGTAGGTCTCTCACCGATCTGGCCCTATTTGTCTGAGATATAGCCCTCCTAGGAGTTGGTTTTGCATATCCCTAGAATACAGGTTTCTTCTGCACGCTATATCTCTGCAATACGGCAGCCGATCGGGGTGCGGTATGTCTTTTCACGATCGGGCGAGTCCTGCCGATCCTGGGAGAGTAGGTCTCTCACCGATCTGGCCCTATTTGTCTGAGATATAGCCCTCCTAGGAGTTGGTTTTGCATATCCCTAGAATACAGGTTTCTTCTGCACGCTATATCTCTGCAATACGGCAGCCGATCGGGGTGCGGTATGTCTTTTCACGATCGGGCGAGTCCTGCCAATTGACTGCAATCGGAAAAAAGGACATCCATTTTTTCACGATTTTCGCAAAAAATCATGATGGTTACATCATTAAATTTGCCAAAAATCGGCCTCCTTTTCAAGGTCGAGATTTTGATGCGGTTCGAAAGTCTGGATCCTCCCGATCCTGGGAGAGTAGGTCTCTCACCGATCTGGCCCTACTTGTCTGAGATATAGCCCTCCTAGGAGTTGGTTTTGCATATCCCTAGAATACAGGTTTCTTCTGCACGCTATATCTCTGCAATACGGCAGCCGATCGGGGTGCGGTATGTCTTTTCGTGACCAGGCGAGTCTTGCCAATCGACTGCAATCGGAAAAAAGGACATCCATTTTTTCACGATTTTCGCAAAAAATCATGATGGTTACATCATTAAATTTGCCAAAAATCGGCCTCCTTTTCAAAGTCGAGATTCTGATGCCGAACGACAGGCTGGATCCTCCCGATCCTGGGAGAGTAGGTCTCTCACCGATCTGGCCCTATTTGTCTGAGATATAGCCCTCCTAGGAGTTGGTTTTGCATATCCCTAGAATACAGGTTTCTTCTGCACGCTATATCTCTGCAATACGGCAGCCGATCGGGGTGCGGTATGTCTTTTCGTGACCAGGCGAGTCCTGCCAATCGAATGCAATCGGAAAAAAGGACATCCATTTTTTCACGATTTTCGCAAAAAATCATGATGGTTACATCATTAAATTTGCCAAAAATCGGCATCCTTTTCAAAGTCGAGATTCTGATGCCGAACGACAGGCTGGATCCTCCCGATCCTGGGAGAGTAGGTCTCTCACCGATCTGGCCCTATTTGTCTGAGATATAGCCCTCCTAGGAGTTGGTTTTGCATATCCCTAGAATACAGGTTTCTTCTGCACGCTATATCTCTGCAATACGGCAGCCGATCGGGGTGCGGTATGTCTTTTCACGATCGGGCGAGTCCTGCCAATTGACTGCAATCGGAAAAAGGACATCCATTTTTTCACGATTTTCGCAAAAAATCATGATGGTTACATCATTAAATTTGCCAAAAATCGGCCTCATTTTCAAGGTCGAGATTTTGATGCGGTTCGAAAGTCTGGATCCTCCCGATCCTGGGAGAGTTGGTCTCTCACCGATCTGGCCCTATTTGTCTGAGATATAGCCCTCCTAGGAGTTGGTTTTGCATATCCCTAGAATACAGGTTTCTTCTGCACGCTATATCTCTGCAATACGGCAGCCGATCGGGGTGCGGTATGTCGTGACCAGGCGAGTCCTGCCAATCGACTGCAATCGGAAAAAAGGACATCCATTTTTTCACGATTTTCGCAAAAAATCATGATGGTTACATCATTAAATTTGCCAAATATCGGCCTCATTTTCAAGGTCGAGATTTTGATGCGGTTCGAAAGTCTGGATCCTCCCGATCCTGGGAGAGTTGGTCTCTCACCGATCTGGCCCTACTTGTCTGAGATATAGCCCTCCTAGGAGTTGGTTTTGCATATCCCTAGAATACAGGTTTCTTCTGCACGCTATATCTCTGCAATACGGCAGCCGATCGGGGTGCGGTATGTCTTTTCGTGACCAGGCGAGTCCTGCCAATCGAATGCAATCGGAAAAAAGGACATCCATTTTTTCACGATTTTCGCAAAAAATCATGATGGTTACATCATTAAATTTGCCAAATATCGGCCTCATTTTCAAGGTCGAGATTTTGATGCGGTTCGAAAGTCTGGATCCTCCCGATCCTGGGAGAGTTGGTCTCTCACCGATCTGGCCCTACTTGTCTGAGATATAGCCCTCCTAGGAGTTGGTTTTGCGTATCAATAGAATACAGGTTTCTTCTGCACGCTATATCTCTGCAATACGGCAGCCGATCGGGGTGCGGTATGTCTTTTCGTGACCAGGCGAGTCCTGCCAATCGAATGCAATCGGAAAAAAGGACATCCATTTTTTCACGATTTTCGCAAAAAATCATGATGGTTACATCATTAAATTTGCCAAAAATCGGCCTCCTTTTCAAAGTCGAGATTCTGATGCCGAACGACAGGCTGGATCCTCCCGATCCTGGGAGAGTAGGTCTCTCACCGATCTGGCCCTATTTGTCTGAGATATAGCCCTCCTAGGAGTTGGTTTTGCATATCCCTAGAATACAGGTTTCTTCTGCACGCTATATCTCTGCAATACGGCAGCCGATCGGGGTGCGGTATGTCTTTTCGTCACCAGGCGAGTCCTGCCAATCGAATGCAATCGGAAAAAAGGACATCCATTTTTTCACGATTTTCGCAAAAAATCATGATGGTTACATCATTAAATTTGCCAAAAATCGGCCTCCTTTTCAAAGTCGAGATTCTGATGCCGAACGACAGGCTGGATCCTCCCGATCCTGGGAGAGTAGGTCTCTCACCGATCTGGCCCTATTTGTCTGAGATATAGCCCTCCTAGGAGTTGGTTTTGCATATCCCTAGAATACAGGTTTCTTCTGCACGCTATATCTCTGCAATACGGCAGCCGATCGGGGTGCGGTATGTCTTTTCACGATCGGGCGAGTCCTGCGAATAGACTGCAATCGGAAAAAAGGACATCCATTTTTTCACGATTTTCGCAAAAAATCATGATGGTTACATCATTAAATTTGCCAAAAATCGGCCTCATTTTCAAGGTCGAGATTTTGATGCGGTTCGAAAGTCTGGATCCTCCCGATCTTGGGAGAGTAGGTCTCTCACCGATCTGGCCCTACTTGTCTGAGATATAGCCCTCCTAGGAGTTGGTTTTGCATATCCCTAGAATACAGGTTTCTTCTGCACGCTATATCTCTGCAATACGGCAGCCGATCGGGGTGCGGTATGTCTTTTCACGATCGGGCGAGTCCTGCCGATCCTGGGAGAGTAGGTCTCTCACCGATCTGGCCCTATTTGTCTGAGATATAGCCCTCCTAGGAGTTGGTTTTGCATATCCCTAGAATACAGGTTTCTTCTCCACGCTATATCTCTGCAATACGGCAGCCGATCGGGGTGCGGTATGTCTTTTCGTGACCAGGCGAGTCCTGCCAATCGAATGCAATCGTAAAAAAGGACATCCATTTTTTCACGATTTTCGCAAAAAATCATGATGGTTACATCATTAAATTTGCCAAAAATCGGCCTCCTTTTCAAAGTCGAGATTCTGATGCCGAACGACAGGCTGGATCCTCCCGATCCTGGGAGAGTAGGTCTCTCACCGATCTGGCCCTACTTGTCTGAGATATAGCCCTCCTAGGAGTTGGTTTTGCATATCCCTAGAATACAGGTTTCTTCTGCACGCTATATCTCTGCAATACGGCAGCCGATCGGGGTGCGGTATGTCTTTTCACGATCGGGCGAGTCCTGCCAATCGACTGCAATCGGAAAAAAGGACATCCATTTTTTCACGATTTTCGCAAAAAATCATGATGGTTACATCATTAAATTTGCCAAAAATCGGCCTCCTTTTCAAAGTCGAGATTCTGATGCCGAACGACAGGCTGGATCCTCCCGATCCTGGGAGAGTAGGTCTCTCACCGATCTGGCCCTACTTGTCTGAGATATAGCCCTCCTAGGAGTTGGTTTTGCATATCCCTAGAATACAGGTTTCTTCTGCACGCTATATCTCTGCAATACGGCAGCCGATCGGGGTGCGGTATGTCTTTTCACGATCGGGCGAGTCCTGCCAATCGACTGCAATCGGAAAAAAGGACATCCATTTTTTCACGATTTTCGCAAAAAATCATGATGGTTACATCATTAAATTTGCCAAAAATCGGCCTCCTTTTCAAGGTCGAGATTTTGATGCGGTTCGAAAGTCTGGATCCTCCCGATCCTGGGAGAGTAGGTCTCTCACCGATCTGGCCCTATTTGTCTGAGATATAGCCCTCCTAGGAGTTGGTTTTGCATATCCCTAGAATACAGGTTTCTTCTGCACGCTATATCTCTGCAATACGGCAGCCGATCGGGGTGCGGTATGTCTTTTCACGATCGGGCGAGTCCTGCCGATCCTGGGAGAGTAGGTCTCTCACCGATCTGGCCCTACTTGTCTGAGATATAGCCCTCCTAGGACTTGGTTTTGCATATCCCTAGAATACAGGTTTCTTCTGCACGCTATATCTCTGCAATACGGCAGCCGATCGGGGTGCGGTATGTCTTTTCGTGACCAGGCGAGTCCTGCCAATCGAATGCAATCGGAAAAAAGGACATCCATTTTTTCACGATTTTCGCAAAAAATCATGATGGTTACATCATTAAATTTGCCAAAAATCGGCCTCCTTTTCAAAGTCGAGATTCTGATGCCGAACGACAGGCTGGATCCTCCCGATCCTGGGAGAGTAGGTCTCTCACCGATCTGGCCCTATTTGTCTGAGATATAGCCCTCCTAGGAGTTGGTTTTGCATATCCCTAGAATACAGGTTTCTTCTGCACGCTATATCTCTGCAATATGGCAGCCGATCGGGGTGCGTTATGTCTTTTCGTGACCAGGCGAGTCCTGCCAATCGACTGCCAGGCTGCCTGCCAATTATCAAGTTGAAATCAAAGCAGCATTTTCCAAGTCCTCGCAAGCCATACCAGTATATTTAGATAAAAATGAGTGACATACTTTCACTGACAATATAACTTTAACTTATTCATCGAATTCTATTGCCTGCCACCAACCATACAGTATAGAGATGTGCCAGGTTATGCACCAAAAATGTCGCAAAGGAGCTTTCTGGATCTGCGGCTCAAGCATTCGGTTAACGCCGCGTCATCAGGAGACAGCCATGACGCCCATTCGTACGCCGCCGTATCAAACGCTGGGCATCAGCTTCAAGCCGCGTAAGTGAATCAGTATATAATGGAGGACATATTTTAAAATATATCTTCCTTCACAGAGGACTATGTACCCTACGCTTTGCTACAAACCGAGTCCTACCTGATTTCCCCCGCCAGACGGAGCGCTATCCAAGCATTACCGACGAGCATTCGAGACAGACCGAGGCCTATCCCAGCCAGACATCCCAGCAGGACAAAAGCGCACCCCTTTCAAGATCCGAACTTAACAAGCCATCGTCATTTTTCGACCTGGTCATCGACAACTATCTCAAGGACTTTGGCATGGCAACCAAGGCAGGAACTGTGCGGACTACTAGACTTTATATAGATCTCGTTGCTGTTAGTTTTAAGGATATACATGTTTTCCACTTTTTTATATATTCATACTAGGTTAAGTTATGATGAATAAACCTATCCTTGCTGTATCCTGTATGGGGGAATCTATTCCGATTAAAAAAGTCGTGTCACGCCCCGATTGGTTCACAAATAACGGATAAAACTAAATATTGTTGATTGGGGAAAATGTCCTTAATCCTTGATAAGGAGTCCAATAAATCAAGGACATTTTTCCGATCACAGGAAGCTGTCTCACGATTCGATCGGGCCACAATATGTATAGTTGTGATGTTGGAGTCCTTACCGAAGGATCAAGGGCATTTTTCTGATCCCGGCGGGCCATGGCACGAACCGCGCACGAACAGGGCGTTGTTATTCTTGATTTTTATCGAATAACTATTATTATAATTGTTATTCTTGATTTTTATTGAATAACTATTATTATAATTGTTATTCTTGATTTTTATTGAATAATTGTTATTATAATTGTTATTCTTGATTTTTATCGAATAACTATTATTATAATTGTTATTCTTGATTTTTATTGAATAATTGTTATTATAATTGTTATTCTTGATTTTTATCGAATAACTATTATTATAATTGTTATTCTTGATTTTTATTGAATAATTGTTATTATAATTGTTATTCTTGATTTTTATTGAATAACTATTATTATAATTGTTATTCTTGATTTTTATCGAATAACTATTATTATAATTGTTATTCTTGATTTTTATTGAATAACTATTATGATAATTGTTATTCTTGATTTTTATTGAATAATTGTTATTATAATTGTTATTCTTGATTTTTATTGAATAACTATTATGATAATTGTTATTCTTGATTTTTATTGAATAATTGTTATTATAATTGTTATTCTTGATTTTTATTGAATAACTATTATTATAATTGTTATTCTTGATTTTTATTGAATAATTGTTATTATAATTGTTATTCTTGATTTTTATCGAATAACTATTATTATAATTGTTATTCTTGATTTTTATTGAATAACTATTATGATAATTGTTATTCTTGATTTTTATTGAATAATTGTTATTATAATTGTTATTCTTGATTTTTATTGAATAACTATTATTATAATTGTTATTCTTGATTTTTATCGAATAACTATTATTATAATTGTTATTCTTGATTTTTATTGAATAACTATTATTATAATTGTTATTCTTGATTTTTATTGAATAATTGTTATTATAATTGTTATTCTTGATTTTTATTGAATAACTATTATGATAATTGTTATTCTTGATTTTTATTGAATAACTATTATTATAATTGTTATTCTTGATTTTTATTGAATAACTATTATTATAATTGTTATTCTTGATTTTTATTGAATAATTGTTATTATAATTGTTATTCTTGATTTTTATTGAATAACTATTATTATAATTGTTATTCTTGATTTTTATCGAATAACTATTATTATAATTGTTATTCTTGATTTTTATTGAATAATTGTTATTATAATTGTTATTCTTGATTTTTATTGAATAACTATTATTATAATTGTTATTCTTGATTTTTATCGAATAACTATTATTATAATTGTTATTCTTGATTTTTATTGAATAATTGTTATTATAATTGTTATTCTTGATTTTTATTGAATAACTATTATTATAATTGTTATTCTTGATTTTTATCGAATAACTATTATTATAATTGTTATTCTTGATTTTTATTGAATAACTATTATTATAATTGTTATTCTTGATTTTTATTGAATAACTATTATTATAATTGTTATTCTTGATTTTTATTGAATAACTATTATTATAATTGTTATTCTTGATTTTTATTGAATAACTATTATGATAATTGTTATTCTTGATTTTTATTGAATAATTGTTATTATAATTGTTATTCTTGATTTTTATTGAATAACTATTATTACAATTGTTATTCTTGATTTTTATCGAATAACTATTATTATAATTGTTATTCTTGATTTTTATCGAATAACTATTATTATAATTGTTATTCTTGATTTTTATTGAATAATTGTTATTATAATTGTTATTCTTGATTTTTATTGAATAACTATAATGATAATTGTTATTCTTGATTTTTATTGAATAATTATTATCATAATTGTTATTCTTGATTTTTATTGCATAACTATTATGATAATTGTTATTCTTGATTTTTATTGAATAACTATTATTATAAGTGTTATTCTTGATTTTTATCGAATAACTATTATTATAATTGTTATTCTTGATTTTTATCGAATAACTATTATTATAATTGTTATTCTTGATTTTTATTGAATAACTATTATTATAATTGTTATTCTTGATTTTTATTGAATAACTATTATGATAATTGTTATTCTTGATTTTTATCGAATAACTATTATTATAATTGTTATTCTTGATTTTTATTGAATAATTGTTATTATAATTGTTATTCTTGATTTTTATTTTATCCTCCCGATCCTGGGAGAGTTGGTCCTTTACTGTCTGAGATATAGCCTTCTGAAGATTTGGATTTGCATATCATTAAAATACTGGTTTCTTCTGCACGCCATACCTCTGCAATACGGCATGTCTTGTCGTGTTTAGGAGAGTCCTGGCAATCGACTGCAATGGGAAAGAGGGACATCAATTTTTCACGATTTTCGCAAAAAATCATGATGGTAAGCAAGTTTTCCAAAATCGAAAAACCCATTTCGACTATTTATGGGCCGATGCGGCAACGCGTGCCACGCCTTCTCGTGATCGGGAAAATATCCTCGATCCTTTAAATTTACATTAATGCTATTAAGGATTTCGACTTATAACGTTGTTAGGCGCAATAGATCGTGCAATATTGTTCTGAAATGTATTACTTAATTTTGAAAATCAACAGAATCGTAAAACTATAAATTGAAAAGTTTTTTTTTATATTTTCCATTTTATTGAAATCGCTTTTTACTCGTAATATTATTAGTTATTATATATATGTATTTATATGGATGTATTATCATGTATATCGGCTTGCCATAAATGTAGGTATGTTATGTGAATACAATTAATTTTTGCGTTGCGTCATTCTTTGTTTTTGTTTTTTTTTTTTGCAATCGTTTTGTTTTTTATTTTATTTTATAAACTAACTCTACCGCTGCTGTGGCGGCTTGATCGGTGATCGGTATCTGTATGATTTGAAGAGACAATTTCAATTTCGTACACTTAATACATGTATCGTAAGTTATGAATGATTCGAATCGTAATTGCTTTACTTCAACGGCGTGCTGCTTATAGATGTGGTTTCTATTTCATTACAATCAGTTATTAAGTCTAAACATGAGCCCAACTAATTGCTTAAGGTTGGCGCTCGCCATTTGCTGGAAATTTACAGTTCACGTCGAAGAACAAAGGGGGTTTCGGTATGTAGATCAAAGCACAAACGAGTTGGACGTGGACCATCTGCATCCATCCGTACTAGTATTCTGTAGATCTTATGTTTCTCAGTCACAATTGTGTGCTGCTTTCTTTACGCTGATTTCAATAATTTTGTTTTGTTCGTTATATGTTTTTTTGGTTAATATAATGCTTGCTTAATCTTATTACATACACATTTATATACGTTTGCGATTTTTACAATATTCCGTTTGAGTAAATGTTTCTGCTGTGTAATGTTCAGAAAAAAAAATAGAGAAAGATATCGCTTCCATATCTTCCATTAGTTACACAGCAGCAGCTTCACTCCTCAAAAAAAAAAAAAATGTACGCGTACAGATTATGATGTATAGTCTTAAATATAGGGTTTAAGTGTTTATCCATTATCAATTATCTTTTGTTTCATTTATAATTTTATTGAATAAAATTACTAACACTTTAGCTAATTACTACGCTCTTCTCTCTGCACTCCCCAGTCCATTCTGCCTTGGAACAGTATCCATCGCTTATTTTGACATTAGTTAGGGGCTAATCCTTTTCGTTCTTACCGATCTTCCTTTCTTTAGCCTAATCCTTAATAACTATGTGTATGTGTAGTGTGTGTGTGTGTATGTGTGTGTGTGTTTGTGTTTGTGTATTTGCGGGTGTATATAATACAAGGTGTGTTCCATATGGTTATTATAGGGGTGTATTTACGTTTACGTTTACGTTCACGTTCACGTACTCCTCAAGACCTAAATACGCACACTAAGTTTTTATGCTAGTTTATATCTCAATAGTCAATAGTTTAGTTTCAGTTATAAATATTTCAATAATAATTATAAACACAAAATGTTGGCTAAAGTCCAACAAAATAGAAGGGACCTTAGAAACGGCTTCAAATCGGGGCAATTAAAATTGCAATAATTGAAAAAACAAACACAAAAAAAAAATCACCAGATTAAAAGAAACTAAACGCTATGTGACACTCCCGTGGGGGGATTTAGCATTAAAAACTGGGTTGCTTTTACAAATTAACATGGCAAACGGTACACACTAAATATTGCGGTCTAAAAACTAAAAGTTAAGGACTATCTTTAAAAAAAATGAGTACAGTACATGGTGTTGCTGTTCATGTTCATATTCGGTTCGGTTCGGTTCGATTCCATTCGATTTACTTCGATTTTTGTTCGTCACACTTCAAGTTCTCAAATTAAATGTTTAGAAATATATATCACAATTTGTAAAAAGTTTTTAATGCATTTTTCCTTTGAATTACAAATTCAACAGTTTAACATTTAAAAAAAATGAGTGGAAAGAGTCGATAGAGTATTGCATTGCATTGCTTTGAAGGGGGACTGTCTGTCTGTCTGTATGTCTAAAGATTCCTTTTGATTCTCAGCTATCCAAACAAAGAAGACGCTTCTGAGTAATTTAAATTCGAGCATTCGGGTAAAGTATCTTTTTCGTTGAAAAGAAGTACGTGTTTGAAAGAAAAATAAACGCGCTGATCGATAGTTAAAGCATATAGTAAAGTAGTCGTAGTCGTATATACACAAAGCATTACGAAAGTGAAGCAGCTTTCAAGCCATGAGTGGGGGCTAGGCTAGGGTCTAGGGGCTAGGGGCTAGGGGCTAGGGGCTAGGGGCTAGGGGCTAGGGGCTAGGGCTACTACTGGTTGCCTTTAATCTCTTTACATTTATTCAACTGTTAGATTAACATCTTTACTTATTCGTATGCATATTTTGCTGTGTAATACTCATCGTTCGACATCCAAATGCTAATGGGCCAATGGGTAGACCAGACACAAAATAGGCTCGCGATCAAACAATACGAGCATTGCTCTGTTTTATTCTGTTCTATTTTGTTCTGTTCCACTCCATTCGGAGCTCTGTCCCTCTGCTGATGCATTAGATTCATCAATACGCTCTTGTAGCGTACATGTGGATGCCAATGCCAATGCCAATGCCAATGCAACTGCAAGCAGGCTGTTGTCCGGAAGGACACTGACTTAAATTCTAAAAAAAAATTCCAGTAAACATTACACACATGGACTACGCCTATTGTAAGCCTAAACTCAACATCAACATACACATACATATTTCTGTTCGGTTCCGGTGCACATACCAGTGCCGGTGCCGTTACACATCTGGGCTGGGTGGCCTGGTGACTAATACTAAACTTTAAGCTTGATCAAAGTTCATATTAATAAGTGTTTTGTTGAATGTTCTCTTGTGTGTTCTCTTGTCATGTGTCATTGTGCTGCTGTGGTTGTGGTTGTCGCTGTTGCGTATTTCACCTAATTACAAAATCTGCTCCTCAGCCGTCTCGCTGCTGTCCCTCTGCTCCTTTCTGCCCACGGCTATTAAGTAGTCCTCCTGCTCGCCATACTCCCCATCGGCCGCTTCACTCTCCAGCTCCACATCGAGCTCGGGCTCGAGATCGGTCTTGGGCTCGGGCTCAAGCTGCTGCTCCTCTTTGTCCTCCTCGACTCACGCATTCGGCTCGCCGACCCTGAGTTGGCGCCGGCTGGAGCTGGATCTGTGGCTGCTTCCTGTCTTGCGGCGCTTGCGCTTGGCATCGCGCTGGAAGGCCACGTTGCCGGGATCGTCGGCCAGCTGGGGATACTTGTGAATGCTGTGTATGTCAATGCCAATCCATCCATCGACGTCGCCGTGTTGGACGAGCTCCTCCTTCTCCTCCTCGGTCCAGTCACCGCGACCCTGGAAGCCGGCAGCTACCAGCTGCTTCTCCAGCTCCCAGGCCCTCTCCACGGCTCGCTTGTGGGCATGCTTGAGTATGCGATGACGCTCCTGCTCGGGATCCACGCCGTACTTGATGATCACCACCGCATCGGGGCCGTGGAGGCGCAGCTCCTTGGCCGCACTGCCGCCGTGATCGCTGATCTCGTGTGTTGATATGTTGAACATGCCGCCCAGGCGACGCAGCTCCTCGTTGTCGTCGCGTAGCTTCAGCACATTGTCCTTCACAAAGTAGAAGACGTCCTGGTCGTGTATGCTGAAGTGCAGGTCCAGGAAGAAGGAGTTGTTGAACACACTGCTCACAACGTCCTGCACCACGCTATTGGCTCCATCCACAACGCTGACCAGGGCCCGTCCGCCGATCGTCGAGAGCAGCACGCCCTCGCCAAAGACACCGCGACGGTAGCTGACGCGCGGCAGGAGGTTGCGCATCTTTGGCTCCATCTTAAGCAGCGGCTTGGGCACGAAATCAAAGTCACTGAACTTCTCGCTCGTCTTTTCCACAATGCACTCCAGCCCGGAGATGACGCCAAAGTCGGGGGCCAGCGTGTTCGATTTGATGGAAGCCTGGGGAGTGTACTGGGCCAGTTTGGTGTAGCGGGTGCTCTGCATGTTGTCCAGGTCGTAGCCGAACAGCTGCAGCCAGGCGTCCAGGTCGATCATGTAGTTCTGCGGCTTGTTCGGGTTGATGGGGTCGTTGTTGTGGTACCGGTAGATGAACACATCCGTGGGGTGGGACATTTCGGTGGCAAGGGTCTCCCAGAGCGGTGTCATCCATTGACCCACGTGGGGATCGTACTGCCGCTGCTCCGTGTAGATCAGCTTGGTGTGTGGATCGATCAGACCGCCGTGGAAGTCAACGGGCACAAAGAAGTCGGGCTTGGTGTCCTTGATGATGCGCCCGAACGGAGTGCGCTTAAGCTCCTTGACGATGCCGCCGTTCATGTCGAAGAAGGCCAGGGGCGAGCCGTTCTGATCGGTGGCGACATAGTACCTCTGATCGGCGTTCTCCAGGGCAATCAGCATGTCGCGGTCGTCGTAGTAGAACTTCATGGTCTTGCCTAGCTTGGGGAAGTGCACATGCGTGACCAGGTGCGGGGTCCGCGGATTGGCGTAGTAGTACTGTGTAGTGTTGCCCTTGTTGTCGTGCCAGGCCACCAGGCGGCTGCGGTCGTCATAGTAGTACCAGCTCTGGAACCGCTCGCGCTCGAAGGCGTGGATCAGCTGTCCGCGGTTGTTGTACCGGTACTTCTGCTCCCCTCGACGCACCACAAAGCCGCGGGCATCGTAGTTGTTGAACTCCACGTCGCCCAGCTTGATCACGCGATCCCCGATGTCGTAGCCCAGATTGAACTTCTCCCCCTGATCCACAACGCCCACAGTGTTGCCATTCTCGTCGTACAAATACTTCCAGTTGTTGGTGCCCAGGACCTCGATCACGTGGCCATCGGCATTGTAGTTGATCTTGTCGAAGGCCGTGGACCGGCCAAAGGTCGTCTTCTGCGACTTGATGCGGTTTCGCAGGTCGTAGTCCAGCTCCAGGCGGAACACGTCGATGTTCTTGACGTTCATGAGCACACTCTTGACGCGACCGTGCTGGTCGTAGTCCACAATGGTGAAGAATTGCTTGGCCGAGTCCTGGATGACCGTGCGGTTGAACGCGTTGCGTGTTATCTTCAGGTCCTGAACGACCTCCAGCTGTCCCAGGTTCTGGCTGTACTTGTAACGGGTCGTGGGCAGCTCCTTGTCGTCGATGGCCATCTCGATGCCGCTTAATCTGGCGTTGCCGTCGTAGGCGTACTTGAAGTGGGCCGAGGCCAGCGAGTTCTTGGAGCCGAACCGCAGCTTCTCGTCCTTGAGGATGCCGGCGTGGTACTTGAATTCGCGGCGCAGCTCGAAGCCGGGCTCCTGCACCTCCACGGACTTTACCAGGCTGGTGGTGTCTTGGTAGGTGTAGTGGGTGCTCGAGAGTCCCGCCAGAATTGTCTCCAGGCGTCCGGCGGCGTCGTGCACAAAGGCAACCTTGCCGGATTGGTGGGGGTGGATCTTGGCTAGGATCTGGCCCTCGTCGTTGTACAGAATCTCGAAGGGATGGCGGTTAATGGGCGAGTAGTACTGGTACTTGAAGAAGCCCAGCGACGTCTGCAGCGAGAACGAGTGGATGTGGCCACGCGGCGTGGTCAGACTCTGCAGAGCCCCGGCATCGTCGTACTGCAGCAGATAGTCCGAGCGGCGCGGCGTGGTCACCTTCAATGGCAACGATCCGAACATATCCTTGAAGGCATAGACCATGGTCGAGCCGTCGCCGTACTTGATCTCGTTGAGGCGGCCGTTGCGATCGAAGGAGTAGGCCTCCTGGAGCACGCCCCACTTCCAGCTAACCAGCCGCCCGAAGCGATCGTACTCCAGATCGACGTCCGCATAGTCGCCCGATTGCGGCCGGAAGCTGATGGGGCGCGAGGTGCGGTCGTAGGTGACGTTCAGCAGCTCCTGCTTGTCGTCCACCATCACCACCACAGACTGGGTCTCGCGATCGTATTCCAGGGTCAGCACATTGTCTCCGTTCACGCGCAGCTTGCGTCCCACCTCGGTGACGGGGCGTGGCGTTGCCTTGTTCTGCTTGCCCGGCAGCTGCGGCTGCTGGCGACGCACGAAGTAGCGCCACTCGAAGCGGTTGGCCAGATCCCCAGCGATCTCTGTGCGCTGCTTGGCCGGCACGGGGTAGCTCTCGCCTAGCAGGGGACTCTGTTCGGCCAGAATTGTGTACGGGGCCACCTCCATTTGGAGGGTGTGTCCCCAGGGCGTAATGCTGGTCGTGGAGCCGTCCATGTCGACGGTGGTGCGCGACTCGGCGGCTCCGTTCTTCACGATGACCGTGGCTCCCTGGATCAGCATCGACTGCTCTTTCTGGGAGTTCTCCGACACCTTCACCATGGCTCCCTTCACGCTCAGGTCGAAGCTCAGTTCGATGACCCTTCCGGTAGGCGTCACGGCAGAGGTGAGGCGGCCGAACTCGTCGTAGTTGTAGACATATGAGCGTCCGGTGGAGTCCAGTTTGGTCTTGAGGAGTCCCGTGGGGCCGTGGTACTCGTAGGTGACGTTGTAGTTGTCCGGCGTGCTCAGCTCGTGCAGCATCTTCATGCGGGTCATGCGCAGGCGGCACTTCTGGCCCTTGGTGTTCTCGATGGAGTTCACCTGCGAGGTGTAGTCGCGCAGCAGGAACACCTTGTTGCCGGCCGCATCCGTGACGGTGCTCAGCTTGCCGTTGGAGGTGTTCACGTTGTAGGTGAACACGTACGTGGTCTCTCCGGTGAGGATGTTGCGCGTGGAGACGTGCTGCCCGAACCTGTTGAAGATGTAGATCTCCTGCATGTCCGGCGCGTAGATCTCGTACTCCCGCGAGGGGCTCGCCTCGGGAATGCTCGACATCACGGACCGTATGCGGTAGTTGGCCTGGTCGGCAATGTGTACGTGTCCGTCGGGGGTGACGGCCAGGGCGGCAATGGTGTTGAACTTGGCGCTTGTGGCTAGGTAGTGCTCCGCCTCAAAGCAGTCGCATCCGCGCTCCAGGCAGTTGCACTTGGACTCGACGCCCGCGAACGGTGCAATGCGTCCGTCCGTTCCGATCACTCGCACGCGGTTGATCCTTTGCGAGTCGCTCTCGGCCACGAATAGCTCTCCGAGGGGTCCGAATGCTATGGATTGTGGCATCACCAGGGTGGCGTGTGTGGCCAGATCCGTGTCGTAGGCCGTGGAGGCAGTGGCGCAGTGCAGCGGCCGACCGGAGATCACTCGAACGCGTCCGTCTGGGGTCATGCGCAGGATCATGTGGTCGTCGATGATGTGCAGGGTGTTGTCCATGGGCGAAACGGCCAGCTCGGTGGGCCAGCGCAGGTGCATCTCCTCCAGCTTGAGGGTGCCCTCGCAGGGTATGGGCTTCCAGTGCGACTTGTGCATGTGGTTGCCGATGAGGGTGCTCACGATGCCGTCCCGATCCACCATCCGGATGTTCGTTCCGTCCGCAAAGTACAGGATGTTGTCGCTGGAGATGGCAATGCCCTTGGGGTACGCCAGCTTGGCGTCCTTCGCTAATGCTCCGTCCCCGCAGTGGGCCTCGTCTCCGGGCAAGCAGCGCTCGCCGGAACCCACGATCGCCTCCCAGTTCAGCTCCGGCTGCGAGTAGTCGTTGGTGTCGCGCACACGGATGATCTGGTGCGACTCCGGGTCGGAGACATACAGAGTGCCGTCGAGCGGACTCAGGGCCATGTGGTAGCGGTAGGACACGCGAGTGGCATTCAGCTTGACGACGGTGCGGATGCTGCCGTCGGTCATTATGCGCCGGATGTAGTTGAAGTCGCCGACAAAGAGACTGCCATCGGGGGCGGCAGCCAGAGCGACGGGGGCGAGCAGACGCTGCTTCATGGCCAGGCCGTCGCAGTCCAGGCACTCGAGAGGTCGCTGGTGGCCATCGCCCATGGTGGTGAGGATGATGCGGGGCTTGTTCCGCAGGTAGATGTTCGAGCCGTCGCCCTTCTGCAGGATGCCCTCGTGGAAGTTGTAGCGATGGTGGATGTCTAGGTTCCAGCCGCCCACCTCCGAGATGGACATGTCGTGGCCACTCAGCTTGGTGGTCTGGATATCCCAAACGGTGTCCTTGCAGTCCGTGTATTGGTAGCCGACCTTGACCACCGCCGTGGTCACGCCGTAGACGCGCTGCCTGTAGATGTTGAGCCGGTTCCAGGCGTACGTGAACTTAATGCCCGGATCGGCCTCGAAGACGCGCTCGAAGAGGATACCTTCAATGGTGATGCGGAGGTGGATGAGGTGCAGCGTGGCGGGTATTGTGTCGGGGGTCAGTTGCAGCTTGATCGTGGACAGATAGCCGGCGGCGCGGGACGAATGATAGACCAGATTCAGTCCTGTGCCGGGAATCTGAAGCGATTCCTGGATGACCTGCGACTCTGCGAGAATGGCACTGCGGTCGGGACAGGCTCCTTGGAAGCCGTGCTTCCAGGAGGCGAGCACCACGGGCTTCATCAGGTCGTAGTCGTGCGAGAAGCACGTGTGCGTCGTTGTCGTGGCCACGCCCTTCTCCTCGGACATGCTCATAACCACCACGTCGATGATGACCACCTCGTTCCAGGGCACCTGCACAATGCGCGACTGGGGCCGGAAGGGCGCTCGTCCGAACTGCAGGGTGACAGCCCCTCCACCATTAACCATGAGATCGAACCAGCCGTCGTCGCGGGTCAGCGTGAAGCCCTCCAGTAGAGTGGTCGTCGAGACTCGGACACCCACCAGGCCCATGCCCAGCGAGGTGACGACGCGTCCGCGGATTACTGCCGATCGGCTGTGGGGATTACAGAGAACAGAGATTAGTGGGGTCTCGCAAGGATGGGGTGTCGTTTGAAGGATAGATACATATTCATATCATCTATTGTAGATATGGATGGCTATGGCTATGGCTATCAAGCGGTTCGAACTGAGGACTGGCAACTACTTGAACAAACAACAAATAAGTAGTACTCATAAATGATAAGAATTCACACGCACAGAACATAAGACTCGTTTCAACACATAAAGGTATTACAAGTTGAACAATATATATAGTGTGTGTGTATGTATGTAGTATATGTGTATGTGACCTAGCATTGACCTAAGTACGAGAACGATTCAGCGATTCAATTCGATTGAATCGATAGCTTAGACATATATCATGTATGTTCAACTAAAGAACCCAAAGTATGGTATTTATCAACGCTTCGTTTGGGTATTTGATATCTTCGATGGTTGATAGTTGATATTTGGGTTGATATTGCTGGTTGTCTGGAGCGTAAAGAACTTAAAATATTGTAAACTACCAACCAACCGAGCGCCTATTGGAACCAAAATAAACTACAATATTTCAAAGAAATGATAATGATAAGAACGTTAATGGAAATGAACGAGTTTTCGAAATAAATAGCGAGTGGAAACGAATGTAACGATATAAGTATAAGTTTAAGTATAAGTATAAGTTTAAGTATAAGTTTAAGTATAAATATACGTTTAAGTATAAGTATAAGGTGTACCAAACAACCATTGAGAATTAGTAGTAGAGTAGAGTAGTATGTTTTTTTTTAGTATTATTTTAGTACCGCTTTTCGCTTGCTTACCTTGCATTGAAATAATTCCAAAAAATGCTGTTAGTATTATTGATTTTGATTTCGATATCGATTCGAATTGAGCAACGAGTAACGTGTAACGAGTAACGAGTACAGATTACCGATTACCGTTTACCGAGTATGGAGCAACGAGAGCGATTAGCATTCGTTAGTTAATGCAAAGCATTTCGAATTCGTAGTAGACGCGTAGTTCGGGTTTGGTTAAGTGAGTGGAGTTTTGTGAGTGGAGTGTGTGTGTGAGTAATGGGTGCGTGTGCGTGGGCGTTTGCGTAGTTAGTATCGAGTAGTAGTAGTAGTAGTATCGAGTGTAGTAAGTTTCGAGTAGAGCAGGAGTAATTTAGTATTACATTAATACGGTTTAGGGAGCGCGTGTTTGAGAAGAAAAGAGAGCAGAGAGAAAATAATTGAATTAGCATGGTTGTCTATGGTCTGGTTAAGTGTTGTGTTAATTGCTGCTCCTCATCAGATGCCTCATTAGATGCCTCATCAGATGCTGGCATTGGCCCTAGCGCAGTTGGTTTCGATCATACCGAAATCGCCAGATCCCTCCACAAGGGTTTAGCTCGGCTCGGTTCGATTCCGATGCGATATGCGATGGCCCTTTGTGAAGGGTGCTCTAACTGGTTAACTCTACCTTAAGCGGACCTTGACTTAGACCTAACGCGGCAACGACTCTTCGACCTCCTAGTGGATATATGGTACTTATGCGCTAACTTAGGATGTTTCTGTATATTCTTTATGGGAGATGGGGGGATTCGTTGTAAACAAAGGACATATAGGGATTCATATTTACAAGATTTTTGAATGGGATTCTGGTTTGTGGTGGGATATGTTTTCATTTTGGGGATTTGTTTTAGACGAGGGCACGAAAACGAAAAACGTAAATATTTAAACATAGAAAATCAATTAATTATGCAAACTATTTGATTATTATTGTTATTTTTGTTTTTTGTTCTTTGATGGTATACATATATTGTTTGATATATGGTTTATCCAGCTAGACTTTCGTAAGGTGGGATTTACGGGATTTGAATTCGATTTGAATGCCAATTGCGGAAACTATACACAGCCTTGCGACTTCGATTTCGGTTGTAAACTAAAAAACTCTGAGCAAAAAACCAGGACAAACTGGCTACCAGGAAGCACCCACCTCTCGTTGAAGGTCTCCAGCTTGGCGTAGTTCTGCAGGCTGCTCTCGTCGATGAGGAACTTCATCCGCTCGAAGAAGGAGGCGGTAATGGCCGGCGGCTGCTTCCGCAGCAGCACATCGATGGGCTTCGGCGCCGACACGCACAGCTGGGAGGTCTTGCACACGTGGCTGGCACAGCACTCGGGATCCTCGCAGTCAACCAGGCCATCTGTGGAAAATTAGTTTATAAATCGCTCTTGCCATTCTCTCTATCTCTATCTCTCTCCCTCTTCCTCTGTGTGTGTCTCACCTTTGTCATTGTCCTTGCTGTCGCCGCAGTTGAGCTCCAGTGCGATGCCACAGTCCGGTCCGTCCCAGCCCTCGTAGCAGCGGCACTCCCACTGACCCTCGCCGCTCACCCTGCACTGGCCGTGTCCGGCGCAGCTGTTGGGACAGCCCTCGATGGTGCAGTGCTTGCCATTCCACCCGGTCACACAGAGGCACGTTCCGTTCTTGCACTGGCCGTGCTCGTTGCAGCGGCCGTCGCAGAGCTTCGTGTTGCAGTACTCGCCGCCCCATTCGGGGTCGCAGGCGCAGGCATCGCCCTCGCAGCGTCCGTGCTGGCCGCAGTCGAGGTCGCACAGCTCCTTGGAGCAATCGTCGCCGCTCCACTTGCCCTCGCAGGAGCAGGTCTGGGTGTCTAGGTCGAAGCTGCCGTGGCCCGAGCAGTCGGGCAGGCACTGTAGGGCGTCCTGGTCCATGATGGCGCAGTCCGGTCCCTTCCAGCCCTTCTTGCAGATGCAGGTGCCGTCGGCGCAGAATCCATGGCCCGAGCAGTTCGGGTGCGGGCAGTCCACTGGGAAGGAGATGCACAAATATTAGTCAAGACGGATTTACAAGGATATGCACATGTGCGAGCACTTATAGCTAGACAGTCGAATGGATTCTGGGTGTACCTTCTTCACAGAATTTCCCCTTGTAGCCGCGCATGCATTGGCATTTGCCGCTGACGCAGTGGCCATGCCCATTGCAGTCGGCCACCTCGCACTCGTCGTGCCGCAGCGAGCACTCCTTGCCCTTCCAGCCGGGATTGCAGATGCACTCGCCGTTGATGTACTCGCCGTGCTGCGAGCACAGCACCGGGCAGACGCTCTCGCTGCAGTCGTCACCTCCGAAGCCGGGGTTGCACTGGCAGTGCCCCAGCAGGCACTGCCCGTTGCCGGAGCACCCGTTCGGGCAGTTCTGGGTCATGTCCTCGGCTATGGCCGCGTAGAAGGTCAGTTCCTGCACATCCCCGTCATCGTTGTAGAGCGAGACGAACCAATGACCCGGCTCCATGTAGCGTGTAACCTCCCGCGTTATGGACAGCTGCACGGCGGGCCAAGCAGGCGAGCAGGCGAGCAAATGACGTGATTCGACATATGATGTGCGACATGTGATGTGCGATATGTGATTTGAAAGAGAACCAAAGCGTTAGTATATGTATTAGCCCAAGGGGGATGCGCACTACTTACGTGAGCAGCCCGTGCTGTGCGTGTGCTGGCGCTGAAGCCGCTGAGCACCTCCTTGAAGTGGTACTGGGTGTGCGTGGGCAGGGCGTTGCGGCGTCCGTACACCCCGATCGAGGCTCCGCGCGGTATGGTGTAGTCAAACTTGACGTATGCCGGCTCCGACTGGTAGAACTGCATGTTCCAGTAGCTGTACGGCTGGATCTCCTTTGTCAGCTTCTGGCCGAGCGTTATCTGGCCAAAGGTGGTGCCGTCCGGTGGGAAGCTGCGTGCCGGGAAGGTGCGGGCTCCTTCAGGTGCAGCAAACGCAAACGCAACGCAAAAGCAATCGCAATTTTTTGGGCAATAATGGGATGAGAGGCGGGACAAAGAGTAGACAGATACACGGGTTAGTCAACGATTCGGTCTTTCTCTTTCAAGTATACAAGTATGAGATATAGTATAATACACATGATATATATTTATTGTGGCAGGGTAGTAGGCAGTAGTTGGGGCTGGGGACTTTGTACAGTTCTTAGCCTAGTCCTATCGGTTCGCTGGCTTCCCCCTCAATGAATGGAGCTGGGGATCCCCCTCTTTGTTAGTGGATGACCAGATGCTGATGCCTGATACTGATGCGATGCCAGATATTCATGCTTGAAGGTTGTGTTTGTACATTCAAATGCGGGGAACAGTATGAGGAGTGATTCAGATTGAGTTTAGTAAGAAGCCTTAGACTAGAGTTAGTATTCTGTACAGCGTTTAGTCGGGGTTAGTCGATTGCTGGTTAGTCGAAAGCTGGGCCAGGGGTTAGCAACGAATGCTGTGAGCACAATTCACCTTCCAGTATGAGTATTGGCATTACATCGGGGCATGCACCAGCACCAGCACCTGCACCTGCACCAACACTCGGTTCAGTATAGGAGGCGGCAATGTTGTTATCGAGCTCGGTGGCGGGGTGGCTAGCGGGGGGGTTAGTAGCGTTGCTGGGCGCAGCGGATGTGGCAGGCATTGGTCCCCCCGTGTCAGTGTCCCCGTCACCGTCACCGTCAACGACCCCATCCTCAGTCCCAGCGTCAAACTCTTCTTTTGGTCTCTGCTGGGGCTGGGGGGCACCGACACTCAAAATGGTCCCCGGTGTCGTTGTTGGAGCAGAGTCAATGTCAACGTTCTCGTCCATGTACACGGGCATGGTGGGGGGCAGGCAGCTGCAGGGGCAGTCGGGCATGCGAGGCGGTGGCTCCGGGACACAGCTGTTGTCCGCACTGCTGTCCGCCGGCTGGGATTGGTGCTGGGACTGGGACTGGGACTGAGGTGTCCTCTGCTCGTGGCTCAATACTTCCTTGATGGTGTGCGAGCCCCCGCCCGTGGGCACTTCCACGTGCAGGGTGTACACGGAGTCGCTGCCGTCATCGGTGGCTATCGTCAGGTTCACAAAGATGCGTCTGCCGGGCTGATCAATGCGCTCACTCACGTACGGCTTGAGCGGCTTCAGATGGACGGGTATCTCGTTGTCCTCGTTGTCCGCCTGCTGTTTGAGCACCTCGTTCTCCCTGACAGCCTCAGGATGATCCGCCTCTGTCTTTGGCTTTGGCTTTGGCTTCAGCTCTGGCGTCAGCTCTGGCTCTTCCTTGCTGGCCGTCTTGTAAACCTCCTCTTCATTGGAGCTGAGAGTTTCATCCAGTTTTACTATGTCAATATCCTCATCCTCCTCAAAGGGGGAGCCATCGTTCAGCATTAGGTCGGAGATGCTCGGACTTGTTCCTAGTGTTGGAAGTGGTGGCAGTGGCAGTGGCAGTGGAGATGGCGATGATGGTTGCTTCTCGCGGTTCTCCTCAGTCGCCCTGCCTTTGTATCGAAATTAAGATCAATAAAATGTACGAGTGCCACGAGTGGTGCACTCTGGCTCAGGAAGGGTCCTTCTGTGTGGCTAATTTTGTGCGAAAGCACGTGAGAAGGAAGTGTCTTGAAGGGATCCTTCTTGGTGGGATATCCCCACCTAATAATAAGTATTAATTTTACACAATTTAGTTTCACAAAAGACCTCCCTCGCAACCACTTCCTTCTCCCTGCCTCTCTCTCTCTCTCTCCGCTTTGGGATCCAACAAGATCCACATCTTTGCCAAGATGAGCCCACTGTAAGGACTCTTCCTGAGCGTAATTCCATCTCACTGGCATGGCAGTTGGATTGATTTATACCTTGTGCGGGCGGCGTCTCCTCCTCCCCGGCTACCTCATAGTTGTCAGCTAAATCACGCTCATTATTGTTATCATCAATGGCAGGTTTCTCCTGCTGCGGCTCCCCAGACTCTTTCTCCTCCTCCCCATCCTGCCCACTGATTTGAAAATCATTTTCCTTGGCAGGCATGCTTGCGGATGAGGCGGCGGCGATGAGGAGGGTGCTTTGTCTTTGCCTCGTTTGCTGCTGCTCCTGGCTCTCGGCTCGTCCTGGCTGGGTGTTGATTTCAACAATGTCATCGGTGTCACTCCTCAAAAGCGTCCCCGTGCCCGTCTCCGGCGCCGGCGCTCCTGAGCTGCTGTTGTCAGTTTGATTATCGTCATCAATAACAGCAACAAATGTGCTGGGCTCCACCTCCAGCTTCAGATCCAGCTCCAGCTCCAGCTCCCGCGCCATCTCCGTTGCCATCTCAATGGTATCGCTGGTCTCTTCGAGATGCTCCTCCACCATCTGCTCCATCGCCACCTCCTTCTCCACCTCCGTCTCCATCTTCAAGTCATATTTTGTCCTCTTTTTGACCATCGTTTTGGCCGCGCTCCGTAAATTGCTGTTTAATGATTTGCCAAATTGTTGCTCGCTTCTGGGCCTCCTCTGGAACTCCTTCTCCGTATTCGTCACCGTCTCCGATTCAGCCGTAACTTCAGCTTCAGTTTCAGCCTCGTCCTCAGCCTCATCTTCATAGACATAGTCGCTGATGTCGTCCACAAAGCCTTCGTCCTGGGGCTGGGCACTCAATACGCTATCGAATTTGGGCAAAGTTTTATCGTAATTACTTTGCCCTGTCCTCGCCGGCTCTGTCGCAATGCCGGGCGGGACATTTTCAGCCTGCTCCTGCTCCAGGTCCAGGTCCAGGCTTTCGCTAGTAATTAAGTTGCTGAAACTTCCTGAAACGTCTGTAGCCGCCACATCATCATCGTCATCGGCAGCGCCATTGCCATACTGCTGCTCCTCAAACCCCTCGATTAAACTTCGTCGATGTCGATGTCGATGTCGCTCACCGCCTGCCCCACTGACTGACAGAAGCGTTGACATTGCTCTTCCTACAGCTAAAGTTAAAGGCAGAGAGGTAAAGGTAAAGGTAAAGGTAAAGAGAACGAACAAATCGAATCGAGACAGAGGTTCGTACACTGTACACAGTACACTGTACACTGTACACTGTACCGTACTGTACTTTTTAGCCTGTACGAAGGAGGCACCGTTGAACCCCTCTTGCGGTTAGACCCCAGGCCCACGCCCCTTTAAATTAAGCGTAAAATGTATTTTTAATTCAATCCCAGTTGTCTAGCTTCGAGCTAGTTCACCGGCTGACAGACGACAGGTGGCGACGGGGGCTATATTTAGGGCCCCAGAGCTAAACTCCAGTCTGCCGACTGCGAGAGAGAGAGAGAGAGAGAGAGAGAGGGGGGGATAGCGTTTGATGTCGACTTCTGACAGCTCCATTGCCTACTGACTGTCGACTGCTGACGGCTGAGTGCCACACGTGTGACAAGATACAGATACAGAACCCCTGGACCCTTAATCCTACAGTCATGGAACAAATAATAGCTAAATATTTCGACTCTTACGAGCCACAAAACGCACTGTACACAGTGGCAAGGCCATGGCCATGTTTTTATCTTGGAAAATAAGTAGAGACGCACTCAAATGTTATTCCTATCGCTGTCTTATCGCGTGTCGCTCTCAAGCCGAGCCCTGTCTGGGTACAGTTGCCTCCGACACAGCCCATACAAAACTTTCAACTGTCTCTATCTCTCCCCCTGTCTCCCTTGAGCATCTGCTCCTCTCGCTCTGTTTCTCTGTCTCTCTGTCTCTCTGTCTTTGTGTCTGGCTCTGTCTTGCTGTCAATTCAAAAAAGTAATTAATGCAATATTTTAGCCCGGCAAATCCCCAGGAACGCACTCAACTTGAACTTTAATTGAAAGAAATGGGAGAGGGCGTTCCGAGATATAATGAAGCCGGCATTCAAATAATCCCTATCCCTATCCCAGGATCCAGTATCCAGTATCCCAGTATTCAGTATTCAGGATCCTGTCTACTGTCAGCCGCCAACTTGAAGCGAAAAAAAATAAAACCTACAAAAACAATAAACTTTTTTGTCTCCGCCAGAGGGCGCTAAACGCTAAATACCCCGACGTCTTGAGTGTCTCTCTCTCTTTCTCTCTCTCTCTCTCTCTCTCTCTCCCCCACTGAGGCCTCTCCCCGCCTCTTGGTGTCTTACGAAACTTGCGAAAACTCATTTAAAAATAATTAAAAGTTGTGCATAATTACCTCCATTATTGGCATTCGCCAGGGATGAGGAGAGCGACGTCGAAGGCGTCAGGGAGGACTGCGAGGATGAGGTGGCCGCCGAGGACGTGGCCTCTGCGGAGGAGGCGGACGTCGACTGTAGTCCCTGGGCCGTTCCGCTGTTCGATGTGGCCGTCGTGACGGCGGCCCCCGATGATCCTCCGCCAGCGCCTCCGGCGAGTCCTTGGCCTTGTGCGGTTCCAGTGCCTTGTCCGTTCTTGGCGCGTACCGAGGAGTTGTGCAGTTTCGAGAGGTCCGTGTTCGTGCTCTTGGCAGCCGTGACCTCGGAGGCCTCGTTGCCGACTAGAACGGTGCAGGGCGCCGGATGGGACCAGTTCACCACTCCGGTGATGCTCAGCAGGACCACCAGCAGGATGGCCACGCACAGTGCTGTGAACGCCCCGATCATGCAGGACGACGAGCAGCGGGCGGCCAGATCCTTGCGGAAGTTCATCGGCGCCGAGTAGTGGTGCGACGGCAGTCCGTTCATGACGCTCGGCGGCAAGACCGGCCCTCTGCAGCCTCCTCCCTGAGTGCTGCGCTCGTATCCGCCCTTCAGTGTGTCTTTTGTGGGTGTGGAACAGGCCGAGCCGCTCTTGAAATCGATGGGAGAGCCCTTGTTGATGTCTGCAAAAGAGAGATAGAGAGCGGGAAGGGTCTCGGATTAGTTATCAATTCAAACAGACGAAATGCAGTCACTCGTTAGCATGGAATGGCAATGGCAATGGCAATGGCAATGGCAATGGCAATGGAATCCATTAAAATCCCACCAAATTCTGGCATGGTCATCCTTAAACTCGGTTCTCTTGGAAACCGCAGGGCGGTCATGTCTGGGGGTCTGGGGTCTGCGATTGTGCGGACCTTCCGCACACTATTGTATTTTGCTTATCGCCATTTGGCGCAAATTTCATTTGTATAAAAGGATTTGCACAAGGATAACAAACTGACATTCAACATAACCTCAAACAAACGACGACGAGACGACGGACAACGGTCGACGGTCGACGGTCGGGGGGAACAAAGCTGCTACAAAAACAACAAAAAAAAAAACAAAAAACACGAAAAGAAAAGAAACGAAACGAAATGAAATGAAACCAACGAAACGCAGGGACAGAGGAACGGGTGAACGGAGGAACGGGCGAGCGGAGGAACGGGCGAACGGAGGAACGGGCGAACGGGAGAACCAGCGAGCGACCGAATGAATGAACGAATGAATGGATGAAATAAGCAGGGAAAATGACCAGCGACAATGACGTTGGCAAAACGGGAGCAAGCGGGAGCAAACGCTAGCAAACGGGGGAAAAAAAAGCAGAGGATCCTGCTTTGAATGGCTGTGGATGTGGTGAAGTGAAGTGAAAAAAGGCAACGCCGCGGGACAGCCAAAAGCGGTGACAGCGCCAGCGACAGGCGACAGGCGACCCCAGCAGGAGGACCGACCCGGACCGGACCGACGACGAGGACGAGGACGAGCGAAGGGAGCATAAGTTGAAATCATTTGTTGATGCCATGATGATAATTCGATTATGTGACATGGAGCGGCCGCTGGGGGAGAGCCGCTTTAAATGGAGTTCAGGGCCCCGGCCCCAAAAAAGTGACTAGGAAATGGAAATCCGGACAGCGAACGGTGGGAGAATGGCTAAAGAAAGGACACACAAATCAAATGGTTTTCGGCAGGCCTTGGTCCTGTTCGTTGAGTGAGTCTTTGCTTCAGCCGAGGACAAGGACCCGGATCCGGACTTGGCCAACTTTTGGACTCGGACACGGACACGGACACGGACTCGGGTTCACTTTCACGCAATAAAGTTTCGAGGCGGCGGTCACTTTTGAGGTTACGAGTATGCGTGCTTGTTTAATCCGCAATATACTGGCCCGGAGAATGGAGAGTGGACAACGGAGAACGGAGAACGGGCTGGTGGGTGCGGGACGGTGGGGGGGGACGCATGTTGCTATCAATGCCAGACTCGGTTACACATTTTGCGGTAGACAGACACCCCCACCCCCATCCCGCCCCCACATTCACAGTGTGGCATGTGGCATAACCGCGTGCGTGTGTGTGCCGTGCGTGTGTGTGTGTGTGTGTGTGTGGGTAAAATCATTCGCTTGCTCTCTGTGACAAACGTTCGCTTTTACGAAAAATTGTTGTAATTTCTGGCAGAACGAAACCGGGAAGGAGGAATCTCCCTCTCCCTCTCCCCCTCACCCTCGCTCCCCTTCTCTCTCTCGCTCTCCGCCGTACGAAAGCCATAAGAGAGCATATCGTAGTTTGGCCCGGCTGTTGCCTGTTGGCCGCTTTTTCGGGGCTAACCCAAAATGGATATGGCCTCCCCAGAATTCCAGTCTCCCCTCCCCTCCTCTCCGCTCCCCTCACCCCACTGTCTCTGCCTCCGTGTGTGCGCAATGATAGCGTGAATAATGTCTGCGTCATTTTTTCGTATATCTGTATATGTATATCCGTATCCGTATCCGTATATCCATCCATGTACGGCAATGCATTTGCGGATGAGTATTAAAGATGCCCACTAAGCATCGTGCATGTGTGTGTGTGTGTAATCGGGGAATGAATGTTAGATTTATTTAATGTCAAGAGATCTTTCCATATGTGGGGGTGCCTGGGCGCCTGAGTGGGCCACGGATATGTCCAGGGAGGAGATCCACAGTCCACAATCCAGAGGAGACATTTGCAAAGGTTAAGCTGAGAGTTCTCATCTCTCACTCCCTCTCCCCCCCTCTCTCTCTCTGTCTCTCTTTGGAAAAGTTAGTTGCCTCGTTAAGGGGGGGGCGTGTCTGTTATGGCAGGAAGCAGGCAGGGCAGGGCCGGGCAGGGCAGGGCAGGGCAGGGCAGGAGCTTTTTATGACCGAAACGTGTGGCTAGTGGGCTGGGGTTGGGCTATGCGGGTATTTGTGTGTGTGTGGTGTGTGTGTGTGTGTGTGTGTGAATAATTAACGAACGCATAATAGCCGTCAGAGTAGTCGGTAGTCGGGGACTCCAATGACTGGATATAAATTCACACAAGTTAATGGGCGGTGGAGATGCTTTTAAAAATAAAAAAAAAAAGTGAAGGAAAGAAAGGGGCAGGGCAGGGGCAGGGCAGGGGCAGGGCAGAGCGGTGAATGTGTTCTCTGGCGGAGGCTGAGATGAGACGAAAGTGCTACGAGAACGAGAACGAGAACGAGTACTAGAACGAGGCACGGGGTCATTAAACGTAATGGCGCACACGACAAAGTATGCCACATGCCACATGCCACATGCCACGATAAATGGCCCGGGAGGTAGCGATTGGGTCAATTTATCGCTGAAATAGATCACAAATATGTTTTTATCTTCCTCGCTAACGACCCAATCGGTGGCCTTGGCATCAGAGATTGTGCCAAGGCAACCTCAAGACCCCCTCCACTCCCCCCAAAGCGGGCGTTTGCTGTTCGCTAAATTTGCTGCTTAATTGCAATCGAATCGAATTGGATTCCAATGAACTCCTCTCCGTCGGATTAACCTGAACATTACATTGTACAATAAATCAGTGGCAGGCAGGCAGGCAGGCAGGAGGCACGCAGGCAGGCACGCAGGACGCACGCAGGCAGGACACATAAAACATTTCGGTTTATTAATTTCATTTCATTTCATTGTATGCAAAATTTTGGAATAAAGCCTGCGGCCGAACGTAAATCGCTTAAATTAAAACAACACACAGCCGCCAGCCAGCGACAGCAAAAGGCGAAGGGAGTGGGGCTGGTGAGGGGTGCAAGGGGTGCAAGGGGTGCACGGGGGAATGGCAGGGGTGGCAGGCAGTAAAAACAATAAAAATATAAATAGTGTGGCCAACGCAGCTGGCAATAATGGTTACTGTATAATGTGACACCCTCTCGTACATTTACGTGTGTGTCACAGCCCCTCCCCCTCCCCCCTCTTCAATCTCTCTGGGCCACAAATGGAGGCAGCAACAAGCTGACGCTCCCTCCTGCTCGCTTGAATCTGATTTATGCTGCGTGCAATTTAACATTTTTAATAATATTAAAATTACAAATTTATACACATTTCCATTATGCATGTGTGCGTGTGTGCCTGTGTGTGTGTGTGTGTGTGGGGTCTCTTAGGTGTTGTAGTCCAATAAACACCGAAGAAGGCAACGGCCGGGAAGGGGGGAGTGTGGCTTGATTTCATTTTAATTGGCTTTCCGGACCGCTGGGCTGGCATCTCTGGGATCTTCGTTCCACGCCCCCACCCACGCCCACGCCCACGCCCACGAAAAGGACCCAAATATAGGCCCAATGGAAAATCCTCTTCTTGTAATTAAAAATCATTCTCAAGTGTGGAAAAGACGCACCGAAGAATCGGGCAACTTTTCTTCCCCCAAATGGGGATTCAATATTTAGTTCCACCTCCCCCACCCCACCCCGTCTCTGCAGACCTCCGACCCACGCAACAATTGTGTGTTAAGTACTTTTTGAGTAATGACCCCCCCTCCCAGCGGGGTGTGGTGGTCCGACCTGCCGACCAATTTGCATGGCCGTTAATGAACATTTGCTAATATTTTGAGCACTAAAAAACAGTGCCACCGCCACCGGCACCGCCACTGTCCCCCCAGGCCGGGGCCCCCCTGTTCGGGGGCGCCAAAGCGTGCGACAATCAAATAAAAGTACATGCAAAACACATAAAGGCGCATAAAGGCGCATAAAGGGGTATCCCAGTCGTTCTTTTTTGTTGTTTCTGTGCTTCTCCGTTCTCGCATTTTAATGGTTGGAGAGCGCGACGATTGCTCGAAACAAACAGGTGAATGGGGGAGTGGGGCAGGGGGCAGGGGTAACGGGTTTAGTCAGGGAGGAAGCTCCCGCCATGTTGGTAATGGAGTTTGCAAACAAACATGGCCGCCGGGGAAAAATCACATAATTTACACGTTTGCATTTAAGTATTAAGTGGGTAGGGGACCCCGGTGGTGCCCCATCCACATCCCCAACCAGGGACCGGGACTGGGACTGGGCCTGGCACTGGGCTTGGGCCTGGCACTGGGCTTGGGCCTGGCCCTGGGATGGCAAAGTGTTTCGTTTACTTTTACCGCATTTGTTTGCAGAGACCTCGCCAGTCGCTTCACTCCCTTCTGCTCCGACGATCCGCTCTTCGTGTGAAGGTATTTCAGGCGGACGGGAGGACGGGAGGACGGTAGGACGGGCAGAGTTTTATGTGCAGAGGAAGCAATTTTTGGGTCGACTTTATTGCCCCTGTCGACGTCGTCGTCGTCGTCGTCGTCATCATCATCGGTGTTGATGTTGATTTTAAAGCGTTTAATGGCCCTGCGTCTCAACGAAATTGAAAAGAAAACCCCCCAAAAGAGGAGCCGATGCAGCAGTGGCAGCAGTGGCAGCAGGAAGAAGATCTGGGTTTATATGTTTGAACAAAGTGTTGGGATTTCAAAAGATTTGCTCTGGAATTTGATGGGGTTGTTTCTTGTGCCTTGTGCCTTGTGTCTTGTGTCTTTGGGCTGAGCCCTCCTGCGCCCATAAACGGCAGAAGGAGATGCCAGAAAAGGGTCTTATGATGGATTGACAATGGGAGGGCCTGGCGGCGTTTCGGGGGTTGCAAATGTAGGGCAAGGAAATGCGATAAAGGCCGCCTTCACCGTCACCACCAAGACGAGGCCGTGCCAAAATGAAAGCCCCATCGACGGGTAGACAAAAAGTGTAAACTGTCACATCCACTACACCATCTAATCCCGCATTCATGGCGGGGCAGGGGTCGGCGGTGGGCTGTGCTGTGGTTTAATATGTTTTAGACATAATGCACAAATGGCAGAGAACTGGGTGGCTTCTAGGCCCCGTCCTGGCTGCAAGGACTGCTGGTAATTACAGACGTAAGTGGCCGGCAAATTGCCGCGTATGTCTGGCTCTTGGCTCTTGGCTGTCTATCCCTTTTGTTGTTCTCTGGCTTATAATCAAAAATTCCATTTAAAACTTTAAACTCATTACTAAATGTTTAATGTGCGCCCATCGTTTCACGCTCTTCCTGCCTGCTGTTGCTGCTGTTGTTGTTGCACGATAAATCACACAAACAAAAAATTCCGCAATTTGTTAGGCGCGCAAAAGGCAGCAAGACAGACAGACAGACAGGACAATAAAGGACTTGGGTCTTGGCTCTAACGATGCGGCAACCTGTCGACGTTCGTGCCTCCAAAAAAAGGGTCGCCGTCCTCGTCGCCATATTGTTTCGAGCAGGCGGCGCACAGCAGGCGACCTGAGTACCGGAGTACCGAATCACCGGAGCACCGAAGCACCGGAGCACCCAGTGCCGTTCCGTACCGCCTCGAGCACTAATCAAGTGTGTGGAGTGGACGGAGTCGCGGCTTTAAAACCTATTCCGAGTGCCTGCCAGTCGGAATCCGTAACCATTCGTATCCGGCGTATCCCTGGCCTGCTTTAAGGCGGAATGCGGCACGGGGGAAGCAACTTTCGGCACGATTTGCATGTAAATTAATTGCCCAGCCCTTGCCTCTCCTCTCCTCTCCACTCCCCGCCCCGTGGCCCGTGCAGCGAGTGAGATTTTCCGCCTCCCCCGCCGTCCTGCTGGAGCAGCCCTCGGGGCCAGATAAGTCGTATAAATTATAGCAATTTAATAAGTTTTAAATATACGCATCCGGCTGACTCCACTCTGTCTCTCTCTCTCTCTCTCTCTCTCTCTTTGTCTTTGTGTGTCTGTTGTGTGTCTCCCCTCCCCCCCCCGCCCAAAAAAAGTTGGTAAAATCTTTGCAGCAAAGTTTACCCCCTCCGTTCCACCCCCACCCCAGTGGAGGGTGGAGTCTTGAGACGGTTGTCCTGGGAGTCCTGCTCCCTGGTCGTGCTCCGTCTCGCTGCTATAACTCAAGACAAAAACTGTTGCCGATTAAAATTGTCGGTTGGGCATTAATTTTATGTCACGATGCGCTCGCAGGCAACGTGCCGTGTGATAAGGTGTCCGTCGACTGCTTCCATCCCCCCCTCCACCCACTACTTTGGGGATGGGATGCTGCTCGGGATGATGCCACCTTTTACAGTTCTGGCTCTAAATGAGTTTATGCAAGTGTGAAAATAAGTCTTTTAATGGCCCGGGCGGGCAGTTAATGAGTTGAAAGTGGCGAGGCACGTGGATTACGCTCCTTTGTTCTGGCTCCTGGACGCTCCCCCCCTCGCTCCTTGTTTTCCTTCTTGTTTTCCGCACAGTGGATGGAGGGGGCGGGGTGGGGTGGGGGTGGGGGTGGGAAAACAAAACTTAATTTGTTGTTGCAGGTGAGACGAATAAATTATTTGATAACAGTTTCAGTTTTCGCAGCATAAATAAGATTTTCCCGAGCATTGGTCTTTGTTTGGCCAAGGGGGGCACCCCGTTTGGGGCTGGGGCTGGGGTTGGGGCTGGGTTTGCTTTTGGTTTTGGTTTGTTTGCCGTTAGTCGCTTAATGCCGGGGCTTAATAGTGTAGCGTCGGGCGGGGGGTGTGGCTCTAGCTTTACCTTTACCGTTTGTCTCTCTCTCTCTCTCTCTCTCTCGCTCTCTCCCTCTCGCTCTGTATTTTGATTGTTTGCCTCGTTCAAATATTGTTTTAGATTAAATTTTATGCCAGCGACTGGAGGAGCTTGTCTCTCCCGCAACCCCTTTTCGCCCCCCCCCCTACCCCTACCCCCTTTCGCCACCCCCTTTCCAATCAACATTTTGTGTCGCCAATCAGCATTCGCACACATGTAATTGGACACGTAAGGATAACAATTCATGGCTCCCGGCGCCCCCCGCGCTCCCGGCTCCTGGCCAAGGATAGTCCGTGTGTTGTGGAGTGTCCCTGGACTTTTAGTGCGGTCCTGCGGACTGGCCTGCATGTAATTACAAAGCAAAACTTTTGCATATAATTTTTGACAAAAAACGCAAAAACTTTTTCAATAACAGAAATTCGCAAACAAAAAGAGACGGAGACAGCGAGAGAGAGAGAGAGAGAGAGACAGAGACGAAAGGGAGATGGCAATGCCAAAAGGCAACTGTAAAAAAGTTGGCAATAAAAACGCCAATGGCCAGGAACGACGTCACACAACTGCATGGGGCAGGGGCAGGGGCAGTCGGGGGGGAGGGGCATCTAGCCCCGGGGGCTACGTGAGGTGCCTGGGCAATGCAAATGTTTAATAAACTTTTTCAAATAAAAATTTATCTACGTTGACGTGCAATTTTTAGACCAATTAAACTGCTGTTCGACGCTCCAAAGAAGCTACAAGAGCGAGGCAGGGCGGGAGAGCACTGCTACGTGCCTTATTTGCTCTCTTGCTGTCTTCCGTGTGTGTGTCGGAGTTTGTTGCATACTTGAGGGGGCGGGGCGGGGGCGGGGGCGCTGCTTATAATTACGACGCGCGTAAATTCCCATTTAATTCGCACAAGGACTCTCTCCGGCAGCCTCCGCCTTTCCGGTTTGAAATTTTAATCAGCCTAAGGGGGGAAGGGGGGGGGGGGGGGGGGGGGGGGGGGACGGACTGTGGAAACCCGCTTTCGGAAAACTAATAACAATAATTGCGATAAAGCCAGCATTAAATGCAATGCAATAAATGCGAGAACAAAAAATACAACAACAAAAAAAAAATAACAAATAAATATATATATTTTAATTACGTATTTAAATGTGTTTGCTTGTTGGTTCGGCAAAAGGTAAAAAGTACAAACAAAAAAATACATATACAAATAAAAATAAAAATAAATATATATAAATACTGGGATTGGGGCTGGGCGGTGGTGTGGGGGGCCGTGGCTGGGGCTGGGCCTTTTGTTTTCGATTTAATGAACTGTAAAGCGCAGCCATATTTATGGCTGTTGCATCTCTGTTTTTTGTTCATTTTTTTTTTACCTTATTGTTTATTTGCACATTTGAGTGTTTTTGTTGTTGTTGGATGCCGTGTGGCTTTCGTTCTTTATCATTTTAATGCATTTAAATGAAATTACAGCAAACGTTGTTTTTATCACAGTTATTATTATTATTTGTATTATTTTCTGCTGTCCCCCCCCAGCCCCCCCCGGCCGACCCTTTGCCTTTTTGCCTATTTTATAGTCAATAAACATTGTCAGCCTTATCGCCTTTAATTGAAATTAATTTCTGCCAATGTCCTGTACCTGTGTCCCGTGTCCCGTGTCCTGTGTCGGTGTCAGTGTCGTTGTATTCCTGCCACGGACAGGGCTAGAAAGACAGCTCTCTGCCCGCTCTCTCTCTCTCTCTCTCAGAGAACCCCCCACTGCAGCCCCCCAAAAAAAGATGTGCGCTGGCATTTAATCATTAAACGGCAGCCGGCAGGTCGGACATCAATTATTGTCTCATAAAAAGTAATTTATATTAAAATCAAACCGCTTATAATTTCATTATGTTGATATACATATACGAGGCGAGTGGCCAGACGGAGGAGCAGGGGGAACGGGGGGAGCATAACGGAGCGGAGGAGCCATTAAAGTTTGCCGCGCGGCAGACATTTTGTAATAAAGTTTGTGTTAATTAACAGAACGGCACACAGCGGCAGCGGCGGCGGCAAAAAGCAGAAACGGAAACGCAAAAGAAACAACAAACACTCGTATATCTGCTCGGTGCTCCACTGGCTCCACTGGCTCCACTGGCTCCTGTGGCTCCTCCGGCTGCCCTCCTCCTTCGCCGGGATCCTGCATGCACTTGCAATATTTAAATTCAATTGCATACTTTCGAGCGCACTGCACTCGTCCGGCCACATGGCGCATACTTAATGAACCATGGCCAGACCCCCCCGCCACCACCACCCCCCGCGTGTTCCGCTGCATATTTTATTTGCTCTCTGGCTTGTGTCTGAAAAATACCTGCATAAAAACAGACACGCACACATCTCTGTGGCATTGCGATTTTCCGCCATAAACGCCGCACTAATAAAAATCATTTCGAAGAACAACAAAAAATCGGTTTGCCATTATATTTAATAAAGTTCAACTGACGGCGACAACGAGGAGCCGCCGCAAAAAGAACAGGCCACGGGGCGCACGGGGCGCACAGGGCGCACGGGGCGCACAGGGCGTCCACGGCACAGGTGTCTGGGTAATTGGCCAATTGGCTGCCCAGCGGACGGACGGGTGGAGGCTGGCGTTCAATGTGATCGAATAAAATGGTGGCAAGACTAAGGCGGAACCACCACCAGGCATCCGATCCTAGGCGGGTGTCTTCGGTGGCTTCTTTGGGCCCATCGGAGATGCTCGCAAGACAGCCAGGATCCCGGCTTCCCCTCCAAATAGGCGTTCGTCTACGGATATCCTTTGGATTGGATCATCTTTACTTATGGCGCCTGCCGCCTGCCGCCTGTTGCCTATTTC
Source organism: Drosophila persimilis (assembly GCF_003286085.1). NCBI lineage: Eukaryota > Metazoa > Arthropoda > Insecta > Diptera > Drosophilidae > Drosophila > Drosophila persimilis. Next base: position 42,685 of record NW_020825566.1, read on the forward strand.
CTATGGATCGTACCTCTGATTCCTGTCTGAACATCCATCCTTGGGTGGAAATTCTTAAACGAAACGTGCACTCTCCTCCCCCTCTTTGCCACCCTCTGGCAGCCCCCTCCAACCGTAGCAGTAAATAGATTAAATGCGATTAAAATTGTCATTAACATTTACAGTTCCCAGGGCTTTTGGCGTGTCAATTAATATTGCTTTAATGTTATTGCCAATAATTGTCATAATTCATGTTTGTTGCTGTTGCTTTTGTTGTCGCTTTTTTTTTTCCTTACTAAAACAGGGCATTATTTATGAGTGGTTTTTGTAGCAATTTTTAATATTTTTACAGCATTTAATTGTTTTAATTCTGTGTGTGTGTGTGTGTGTGTGTGCGCCATAATGGCCATTAAATATGAGAAGCGGTAGTGGCAGCGGCAGTGGCAGCGGCATGAGCATCCAGGATAATGTTAAATGGATTTGACAGTATTCTGGATATATTCTCGTATATCGGGGAAAATTTTAATACTGAAATTAATAGTTTTTCTATGCGTGGGCGGCTCTGCCCTCTAATTGTCAGGCAAATTAATTATATTACAATTTGACTTTTTCCCCGGGGGTCACCCCTGCCCCTGCCACAACCCCCCAACGCCGCCAGCCAAAAGTCAAGTGGTTGGTGGGGCAGGGGGGGGCGACCACTGCCGGAGGTTTAATGGCAAAATATTAACTGAATAAATGTTAAAATTATGACAATTTATACAGGGTCGGGGGGGCGGGGGGGAGCCCATAAATGCTGGAATTTATTGGGCGATAAACCGATTGGAGATCGGGGGACTGGGGACTGAGGACTGGGGGGGGGGGGCGGAAACTACACAAAGTGTTGGCATATATTAATATTAATATAAATACAAATATTAATATTAATTCGGATTAGCAATTCCCGCTTTAATGGATTTTAGATAGTCCTTTGAGATTCAGAAGGATCGAAAGTTTTCCCTGGCATCCGAGGATTTATTAGCTCTTTGACACAGTGAGGGTGGAGAGAGGGGTGCCCCCTTTCTGGTCTGGTTGAGAAGAGCTGACACTCGAATATGATTTCATTTCATTTGCATTCGCATGTCCCGTTTTTTTTTTTTTGGGCGGGGGAAACTTATTTATTACGAGATCCTGGGCATGTGTTTGCCACGACAACTAAGCCCACATGCCACCAGTCCTGCCACACCCTCCTTCTCGTTCTCCCTCTGCTGCTGCTGCACTTTAAAAGCCATTAAAATGGCCAACAGGCTATAGAGGCTTGCTGCTGGCCGGCTGCTGGCTGTCCATGAAATGTTTCCCTTCCAAAGTGCTCTCCGGTCTGTGTCTGTGTCTGTGTCCGTAGCCGGGCAGCGCCGTTAATTTCATCAGAGCTACTGGTAATTGCGTGTATGGAGTTGCAGTTCTCCAGCTCCAGCTCCAGCTCCAGCTCCTGCTCCAGGACGAGGACCACCAGACAGAGCAGGACTAGGAGCAGGAGGAGGCGGAGGAGAAGGAGCAGCGGGTGGAGTAGCAGTGTTTTGGTTTCTGTTTTTGCGTTGCGTTGCGTGGCGTCCACAGAAAATATGCAATAAATGGGGAGCGAAGCACATAGCCGTAGAGCCAGAGCCAGAGGCAGAGGCAGAGGCAGGTTCCTGCCGCAAGGGGTGACGGCTCTCGTGGATGCCGATGCCGATGCCGCTGGCCCACCGACTGGCTACAATTTATTATATTAAGTATTAATGTTGGTCCTCTCCAATCCCACCACCCCCCTCCCCCTGCCTCTGTGGCGCTGTGTGTATGCATAATCCGAAAGCCAAAAGTAATTATATTAAGTAATTGATGAATTTGCCCTTTTCCGCGACGAGCCAAGGCCCCTGCTCTCTGCTCCCTGCTCCCTGCAGGAGCTCGAGGGGATGGGGCGGCCACCGCCAGACGAATGGCAGACAGAAGGATGGACGACCCACAGACAGACAGAGCAATGTTCGAGGATAGTTCGGGGCAAATAAAATTTAATAAAGCGCCAAATAAAAATTTATTATATGTCATTTTCAGGCGCACTGCGACAGCGATATCCCACCCCCATTCCCTCCCCTGCTCCCACCCCAAACAATGACCCGAGAATTTTTTTGATTTGCTCATCAGATGGCCGACTCATATCCGGCTCTCAGTGGCCCGAGGGGGGTGGGGAGGGGGGAGGGGGGAGGGCTGTGTGGCTAAGCTTTAAGAGGTTTTCCCCGAGATATCCCCAAGATTTATTTGCACATTTTAAATTTGATTGAAATAAATTGTGCTGCTTATGGAGATAGGCACTCGTTTGTGCGTGGGAGGGGGCCCCCCTTTGGGGGGGGTGCGGCGATCCACAGCAGGACCTTAGCACTCATTAAGTAATCGAAATGGAAATCGCAATCGCAATCGGTAAGAAAGGAAGAGACGACTACAATATATATTCCCCGATAATGGCACTTTTTATGGTCACTTATCGCATCGCATGGCATCGCATGGCATCGCATGGCATCGAGGACAATAAATGTCACTGTACCGAACAGAACCGAACCGAACAGTTTTCTGTTTTTCTGTTTTTCTTTTGGGAGAAAAGTAAGTGAATATAACGACGATTCCCCCGCCCCACGCGCCCCAAATGAAACTTTTCTCGTACGCTTATCGGGGAGGGGGGGGGGGAGGCAAAAGCAAATAGGAAAACGCCACACCCCCTCCCTAGCCACCAAAAAGGGGAAAAGTTGCGCGAAATTTATTGGTGGAAATTGGCCAAAAAGTCAAAGTCGAAGCAGTAGAACGAACTTTAACGAAACGATACCAAAGTTTATTACTCAATTACAAAACCATCAAAACGAAAACGAAACGAAACGAAGCCACCAGCGGAGGCAGCGGGGGTGGAGCGGGTGAGGGGGGGGAGTCGAGTGGGAATCCGAAAGATAAATGAAATTGATAAGCGCGTAATTTATGTTTGGATTTCGTTTTATTCTGTCATTAACGCACTGTTGCCGCCTCGCTGGCCCCCACTCACTGGCCACTGGCCTTGCCCCATCGATTTCTGTGTCTGAGACAGAGAGAGAGAGAGAGTGAGAGGCGGGTCCTGCCACACAATCGATCAAACGACCGAAACGATTCTAAACCGATCGGAATTTTGCATTTTGTGGCTCGGTTTCTGCGGGTCCCCTGCCAGATGTCGTTGGGTCGCGTGGCGTGGGGCGTGGGGCAGGGGCAGGGGCAGGGGTTGCACCAGCATTATGCATAAATAATTTCGAGGCAGCGGACAACAAGGGGGGGGGGACGCTCGAGGAGCATAATGAAAAATTGAAACATGAAAATTGTCAAAAACAGCGACAGCAACGAGCGGGCGGGGCAGCGGCTGTGGGTGGCTGTGGGTGGTGGGTGGTGGGTGGCACATTACCTGTCAGGCTCGGCCGGAAATGAAATTTTGCAATGATAGCAGGGGGGGTGAGGGAAAGTGGGGCTGGGGGCTGGGTGGGGGCCGTTCAACCGCATACATCAATGAATGCATGCGAGACAAAGCGGAGCGGAGCGGAATGGTGGGGCGGAGTGTGCCGGGGGTGGTGGGGGCTTGGGGCCAGCGATGGCGTCTGACAATTTTGACAATTTTCGTTATGCAATCAAAATGACGGCTTATGACAAAAGCCGTTCTACACTCCGCGCCCTCCGTCTGTCAAACAAAGAACAAAAACTACGAAAAGGGGAAAAATCTGTGCAGAATCGTAGATACGGGCACGTGGCCTGGTCTGCGGATCGTATCCCCTCTAGGACGAGCCGGAAGTTAATTGAAAATGATGATAACATCGCCCAAATGTGTAATTGTTTGTTAACTGTTGCATAAACAGACCAGACCACACCCCACCACACATTGAATTAGTGGAGTCCCCCTCCCCCCCCCGCTCTTGATTCTCCTCCTTGGACTCCAAAGTGAAATTCATTAGCGTCACGTCTGCTCTGTTAGCACCTGTCCGACACGCGCAGAAAGACGCTGAAGATTTGGCTTTTATTTTTTCCCGGGTTTTCCAGTCGCCACGGAAAATCCCACTAAATCAATTCAATTCAATTACAAAATGTTTTCCCCCGCCCCCTCACGCTTGCCTTCAAAGAGGGATGCGATACGCGTTTTTTGTAGCATACTTTTGCGGGCCATCAACGAAAATTGGCTTTTAATCAACGTCCCACCCCCTCCCCCTCGCCACCAGCCAGATGTCGGCGGCTTAGCGGCTGATTGGATTGTGGCTAAACTGGTAGAGAGGGGCAGAGGGGAGATAGAGAGCGTTTTTTGTACATCTAATTAAAACGGAGCGAAGCCAAGGCAACCCAAAGGTCGAAACCCAAAAGCCAAAGCCAAATCAAATCGACGACAGCTGAGACGAAGGTTTTTTGTCTTTCGAGGAAGCAGAGCAAAAAAAGAAGTGGAGATGTGGTGCCCCCCCATAAAGGCTCTGGCAAATTAGCAGCCAGGGCCAGGGCCAGGTCCAATGCCAGGTGCCAAGTGCTAAACGCACTAAACACCTCCCCCTCCCCCCACCCGACCCTGTACATTCTGTGGTAATAAATCTTGGCCTGGCCTCCACTTCAGTTCAAGTTTAATTTCAATTTCAATTTCAATTTTTCCTGTGTTCCACATACAACAACAACAAAAAAAGAAGGTAATTAGGAGGCACGTTTTTTCCAACCTTTCCTTCGAGAAAGGAAGGGCGGGAGAGGGAGAGGGAGAGGGAGGGAGGGAGAGTGGGGGCGAGAGTTTCATTAAAATGGAGCGTTATTTATTTATTTGCGAGGCGAGTTTCCTTGTGATTTGAGTGTTGCGGTAATTAAAATGACATTATTCAAAGTTCCAATGCCCCAAAAAAGAAAAGGGTCGCCTTCGGGGCCACTGGGGGTTTCCAGGGCCAGGCGGTTGATGGGCGTTTATTACTCAAAGGGGGGCAAAGGGGGGCAAGGGCGGCAAAGGCGGCAAAAGCGGATGATATTGTGTCTAGATGAGGCTTTAACCCTCTCCCATTCGTGGGTTTTCTTTGGGCAAGAAATCAGAAAACGATTAGACCAAGATTTGACTTTGATGGCGCCTACAACCCCCCTGCCCCCTGGCCACCCTGCCCGCTGCCGGGCCTGTGCAGGCAGACAAATTTAATCCGCATCGGCATCGGCATCGGCATCGGCATCGGCATTCGCGTCAGTTCAATAAACTTTTGTCTAGTCCAGAAATCCATTAACGCTCCATAGACACCCATTGGATCGATCGAATCGCACAAGAGAGATTTTTCGCTTACACAACGAGCAACAACGAGCAACAGCAGCAACAACACAACGCACTCAAGTGTGGCAGCAGCAGGGAAACAAGCGGTGCAGCGGGGATGCCTGGGGGCGTGGCTGGTGGGGGAGGGTGTGGGGGGGGGGGGGGGATGTAACTACTATTTTTAATCACTTCACCAGTTTTCAGTTGGTGTTTTTTCCTTTTTTTTTTGTTTGCTCCTACCCCCCGCCCCTTTCCCCTTGTCCTTTCCCTTCCCCTTCTCCTCTTTACTGTATACAGTTGTTGCCGCCTAAAGAGTACACACACACACACACACACACAGAGGCACAGAGGCACAGACACACACACACAATGACAACATTTAATAGATTGCCGAAGCAGTGGCCTGTCTGCGTGGTGCGGGGGTGCGGCGGTGCGGCGGGGGGCATAGAAAATGCCTAGGAAAAGCAAACAGGGGAAAACGCATTGAAAAAAAACACACAAAAAAGTCCAAAGCCCAAGCCCAGGCCCAGAGACAAAAGGTCTGGCTGGCTCCTTTGCTCCACCTCTCTCCCCCTCTTCGTCTGTTTCGTCTTCCCCTTGTGTTTTTTTGCTGGCCAACAAGGGGTTAACTTGTTCTATGAGTCACTCAATGAATGAATGAACGACGAACGAACGAATGAATGAATGAATGACTTGTTCGGGGGAGGATGGATGTCTGGAAGGATGTGGGGGGCGGTGGGCGGGGGGTGGGGTGTTATTTATAAAGATATTTCACCCCCCCCCCACCCCCAACCCATCCGCCCTGTCCGCTGGCTCTGTTGCCGATTTCGTATGCTGATAAGCATGAAAAGAGCTCGAAAATCCCACCCTGCCCCCCGTCACCCGTCCCCATGCCCCTGCCACGCTGCATATCAATGAGGCGGATTGTCGCTGCCTTTTGGGGGAGTGCTGCAAATGCCGTAGCATGCACCTTACACTCCATTTTAAAGACGTTTAACAGCTTTTTTTGCGCGACTTTCATGCGTCATAACGGGATAACCTTTCCGTGCAACGCGTGCACCCAGCTCTCGTGCGTGGCATGGCATGGCGTGGCATGGCTCCAGCTCCAGCTCCAGGTGTTACACATTTGCATTTGACGTGTTTCCAAATCCATCCTCGGATTGCCCTTCCCCCCCTGGCTTTTCCCTGTAAAAAAATAGTTTTCCATTTCTTTTTTTTTGCTTTTAGTTTATGAAAATTGCGCAGCTTTTCCTGCCTCTGCCTCTGCCTCTGCCGCTGTTGCTGCCACTGCCGCTGTTTGTTGCGTGGCACAACCCAGACGCTGCTTATAATTGCTCCATTCAAATTTGTTTATGGCCAAAGTTTATGCCGTGAGTGGAGTCGCATCGCGTAGCGTCGCGTCCTGCGAGTAATTATAATGTCAGAAAAGTTGCCAGTCGCTGGCAAGGGGGTTGGGGTGGGGGGGTTGGGGGGCTAGTGCTACTATTTTTGGGATCACTTAGTTATTCCAAGGCTTCTCCGGTTCTATTTTGGATTTCGATAAAGGTTGAGTCCGCGTTGCACAAACCACACGCAGAAAGGGGCACAGCACATTGATCGATGGCCCAGAGCAGCGCTTTCACTCTCTCCTTCTGTGTCCTGTGTGTGACCTGTGCTTTCTCCTGTAATTGGCATAGATTGAAGACTGACCCAAAAGCATCATTTGTTAGATGACTCATGCTAAAAAGGAGCCCCCCCCCCGTCCCCCTCCCCATAGCCCATCAATCGGCAAAGGTCAGCAAAGGTTAGGCCAGGGCCCGGCCCGGCCTGCTCCTAATGGAAGTTTTCTTCTGCCTTTCAAGCCTTGCCCAAAAGCAGGCTGTAAAATGTGTGTGTGTTTTAGAAGGAAATTTAATATCATCGTCCTGCGCTGCCCCTCCCCCTTCGTCCTGCAGTGCACACTAAAAGGTTTCCACGACGCTTTTAATTACACTTTAAACAATAGCTGCACGCCGTCAGCCCCCCAGCCCCCCAGCCCTTCCCCCTGGGCCACATCCCTCACCAGGGGCAACCCTTGCTCTCCCCCCCCCCGCCACGCTCTCTGGAAAATTGCGAACGTTTGCGATTTGCGCTTGATTAAATTCTAATTATAAAGCGTGCGTATTTCCCTTCTCTCCCATCTTCGTTCCCTTTTCCATTTTCCTTTTCCTTTCCCTTTCAGGTTTTCCCCTGCTGCCCCGGCTGCCCCGCTGCCCCGCAGTTTTTCCGGTTTCGGTGCTGCTTGCTGGTTGCTGGTTGCTTGTTTACCATTTTCCTTGATTTTTACGACTTTTTAATGATTTTTCACTGCCAGTCAGTCATTCTGGCACCATCGCGTGCTCGGACTTTGGTCCGCTTTTCCTTTCAGCGCTCTCTGCCTCTGCCTCTGCCCCTGCCGCTGCCTCTGCCTCTGCCGCGGATCGGAATGGGATCTGGGTTTCCACCAATTTTCTTTCATTTTTGGTTTTTTTTTGTGTGTGTTTCGACAGTTTCTTTTCTACATTCGCATTGGAGATTGCTTTTTGGTGCTTTTTGGGGTTCGGTTCGGTTCGGTTCGGTAATTTGCTCCCCTGCCAACCCACACCCCTCCCCCACCCCCCTTTCGACCACTCCTTATTTTGTTGACTGACTGCTAATGCGACTTTTAACGCTGATTAATGTTCTTTCTTTTTTACAGTTTTGCGTTTTCCTTTGCCGCACTTTCCACGCCCAGCCACTGCCGGCCCCCCACCCTCCCACCTGTCCAGGAAAAAGCTCAGTTCTGTTTCGTTTATTCGAAAATGTGTCCATTGCGACCACAGACAACAGTTCAACAATTTGGCCGAGAGGCAAACAAATTGTTTGTTCGGCTGTCACATGTCAATAAAATTAACACTTTAACGAGAGACACAGAGGGGGAGAGGGAGAGGGAGGGACAGGGGGGACAGAGAGTACACATTTTACACAATTGATAATTAAAGCAACAACAGAACATATCGAGAAGCTGCCACGTGGACACCGATTCCTTGACAGCTGGAAAATATTAATATTTTCAAGCAAGATGGAAATGAAAACAGGAGACAGAGAGGGAGAGAGGGAGGGAGAGAGAGAGGGAGAGACACACAGAGGGAGAGGAGAACCCAACCATTTGATACCCTTTTAGGCTGCTCTCCTCTGCTCCTCCTCTCCTCCTAGCCCATGGATACCCCACTCTCTCCAGATCCAGACAAGGACTCCGCCCAGGCGCTTGTGTGTGTGTGTGTGTGTGTGGTGTGTGCCACATGGCGAAAAGTCAATTTTTAATTGATGATAAACATTGAAATATTCACTTTTCCACGAAATGGAAACTCCAGAAGGAAAAAATTGTTTATTGGAAATTGGTTTGGCGGGCAAGCGCCGAAAAGTGTGCTCTGAAATTGTTCGCCTCATTTGCGCGCTCTGTTTTTATCACGCCAATTTATTGAGCCGATTATAGGGCGCAGAGGGGCAGGTAGGGGCTGTGCCCCACTATAATTATTATATTTTCCATAATTTTAATTAGTAGATAGTGCCAGAAATAATCGAATTTCATTATCCACACACACAGACACAGAGAGAAAGGCACTTAAAGCCATTTTAAAGCCTTTTTGTGTGGGGAAAAGCATGCGGAAAAGCCTCGGGGAAGCATAAAAGCGGTAGAGTAAGGGAGATATTGCATAAATGGGAAATATATGTATGTATGTACATATGGTATGCGGGCCATATGAATGCATAAATGATACAAATATGCATGAAATGTGCATAGAAATTAGGTGAGTAGATAGCCATACATAAACACAATATACACGCACACACACACACGTATATATGGGGCTGTATGTGTGCGTGAGTGTATATAAAATGTGGCTTTAATTGATGGCCAGCCAATTTTCTCGTTTGAATGCCATTTTCCCCAAACAGATATTAATCAATGTGCGAAGGGGATTATTGACGACCAGGGAGGAGGAAGTCCCTGCTGCCCCTCAAAGGAGCTCCCCCCCCCCCATTCGGGCTCCGTCTCCGGCGATGAAGAACTATCCCTTCTGTGCAAATTGATTTGTACAGGATTTGCATTGGTGTCTGGTGTCTGCCGTTTCTTGACATTTTGGCCAGGCACCTGGCACCAGGCACCTTCCAACAGGCACCATCCAACATCCACCAGGCACCAGGCACCAGGCACCTACCAGGCACCTACCAGGCACCTAGCAAGCACTATAATGCACACATAATGCCGGGCCAAAAGCAAGCTTTTGTCAGCAAACACATTCTCGAAGCCAAGAGCCCCACCCCCCTCCCCCGAAGCCCCTCCCCCCCCGCACACAAAAATATGTGCACGCAGCTCTCGAGTGTTTGGGCAAGAGTTTAGAGGGATACAGAGAAGATCCAGGAACGGGGGGAGTGGCAGTGCAATAAAATATGAATTTATGGCCTATTTGCATGACTTTTTGGAGCAGAGTCAAGTGCTCTTACTCTTGGCCGGACACTCGGACAGACAAAGCAACAATTCGAGTATTTTTCTCTTGGCTCCAAAAAAAGAAGAACCAGAAGACGAAGAGGATGAAGAGGGTCCGTCTGCAAAGCCACATTAAGGCTACCCCCAAAAACTGGGGGCTTAATGAGCTTTGCACACACACAGTCACAGAGACAAATCCAATACATATGCAGCTCTGGAAGAGTACTTAAAAATTCCCCCACAATACTCGTATCCCCAAGGAATCCATGGCACTGAGTGCTCTATAAAGATTTCATCAGAAAAGCTGCAGAGAGCAAAAAGTGAGAGAGAGAGAGAGAGCGGTCCTTGTGCGGTCTTAACTTGTTTATGGTCTATGGCCATGGGTATTCCTTGGCCTGGACTGTGGCCAAAGCCGTTTATGCTGCATCTCCACGTCCGTCCCCGTCTCCGTCTCCCTCTGCATTCGGCAGCCCCGACTCTATGCCAGGGACACGCACAATTTCTAATTGACTAACACAATTCTGGGCTCAACTGTACCCCCGCATCGCCGGCCCCCTCGCTTGGGCTCTGCTGGCGAAAGTTTAGTGTCAAATGTTTGAATTCGATTATGATTCTGGGGCGCTGTTGGGGCGCTGTTGGGGCGCTGTTGGGGCGCTGTTGGGGGAAATACTTCAAACTTTCGATCATAATGACGATGATGTCCTTGCTGTGTGTGTGCAGCTCTCTCTCTCTCTCTCTTGAAAGGCTTTTAGCCAAAATAGTCGTCATAATAAACACGGAATAACCCTCTGGCCTGTGCCACAGGCTGGAGCTGAGCCCGAGGCTGAGCCAGAGGCTGAGCCAGAGGCTGCTCTGAAAAGTATGCCATGAAATATGCATAAAATCCAAGCCCAATCCCCAGTCCCCATTCCCCGCAGCCGTCTGTCTCTGCTGCTGCTGCTGCTGCAGCTGCCCCAAATTGCGGGCTCCAAATCGCCTCAGTTTGTTGCCAGTCAGTTGCCAAACGAGCTGCCAAATCAAAAATCGCTGAGCGTGTGAAGTGCCAGTTGGCCAGAGACGAGAGAGTGGTGAGAGGAGGGAGGAGGGAGGAGGCCTGCCTGCCTGCACATTAGAATGGCAGCAGTGGCAGTGGCAGTGGCAGTGGATGTGGCAGCATCGCCTGCAAGGAGTTTTCGAGTTGCAGTTGGTCGAGGGGGGGGGGGGGGGGGGGGTTTCCAAATCATTTCGGTCGGGCCAAAAGCCCCAAATTATGCAATAGCTGCACATGAAATTGGCCGCAAAAACAGACCCCGAAATACAGTTTTTGGGCAAATAATTTCTGCGGCCCGTTATAATTTATGCAAAAATTCAATCTAAATTAAATATCAACATCAAAATACAGAATACACCCCGTGCTCCCCCCCCCCCCCCCCCCCCCCCTTCCCCCCGCTGGCGCGTTGCGTGTCTGGCGTGTCCAGTGGGGCATGTGGCATGCTCATTGCGACACATTCGCACCTGCAATTAGCTCGATGGGCCCTGCACACAGCGCCACACCTGCTGCACCTGCTGCACACACACACGTGCCCCCTTTTATGACATGCCACACCGTCCTGTCAGTCAGTCACTCCGTCCGTCCGTCCGTCCGTCCGTCCGTCCGTCCGTCCGTCCGTCCGTCAGTGCTGGCGGCAGCTGTCCAAAATGTAATATTTAACGCCATTTTATGCAAATTGAAATTATGTTAATGGCCAGCCAAAACCAGCAATTGATGATGACGTCTGCCACTGCCACTGCCACTGGCTGTGGCACGGCCACAGGCCACAGGCCATCGATTCGGTTCCCGTCTCAATCCTTGCCATGTTTTGAGCATCTTTGTCTCTCAACGAATGAATGCACGGAAACCCGCCTCTCATTTGCATTTTAATAACAACAATAATCACAATAATGTGCAACAATGGAGGAGCTGGAGCTGGCGCTGGAGGTGGAGCTGGAGGAGCCAGCAGTAACGATGATAATAATGGTAATAATTTAATAGCACATCAAATCGTTGAATGCCACACGTTGCGGCGCCTCGACTCTGATTGCAGTTCATCATCATCATTATCCCCATCATGATCATCTTTTTGGAGCAGAGACACAGGGCACAGGACGCAGGACGCAGAGCAAGGAGCAAGGAGCAGCGTCGCAAGTTCATCTTCTCGGTCCTCATCGGAGTCACGTTCCGTCTTCCTGCTGCTGCCTCTTCTTCTGCACCAGTATGTGCAACATTTACATCTGCAACCCCCACCCCCGCCCCTCCTCCTGCTGCTCCTCCTGCCGCTGCCGCTGCTGCTGTTGTTTGCTGTCATTAACATTTTGTTTATATTTGCTTAAATGTGCGGCGCATCCTCATAATTAGTATGCATGTGTGCGTCAGGACTGTTGCTGCCCCACCGTGCATGTGGCATGAGTATCTGCATCTGTATCTGTGTCTGTGTCTATGAGCCTCTCTCTCCCTCTCTCGCTCGCCCTCTGTGTGTGCGTTGCATTTTGCAATTTACTTTTGTTTGGTTTAAAAAGCGCGTTAAATTTGATCATTGTTGCCGCGAGCTTTGTTTGCGTTTCCACTGTCTGTGTCCCTGCCACAGACACTGGTTGTGCCCCCACAGATGGACGGAGGGAGGGAGGGAGGGAGAGAGGGGCTCTCTGCCTGTCTCCCTGCCTGTTATATCCCTCCCAATTCCCTACTTACAAAAAAGGACAATATTTTGGAGAAACTTCAATCACTCCACTCCACTCCACTCCACACACACTCACCCCTGGGGCATGCCACACGGGTGCACGTCGAGTCATAAAATGGCATATACGTACCTAAAAAGAGAGAACAAGAAAAGGTTGTTAAATTAAGAAGAAAGTCAATCCTGCAGGCAGGAGGCAGCAGAAAAGAGAATCTAAGATGCTTTTGGGGCAACAAAAAAGGTTCTCACAGGGATTCGACCAATCGACTCGTACCTCGAGTGACAACGCCTAAGTGGGGCTTAAAAATTCAATAAAAAATCACTTAACATTCCTTAAGAAGCTTTCAGAAGAGAGCCGCACACACACATACACAGGGACAGGGACAGAAGAGAGAAAGAGAGAGAGAAAGAGAGAGAGAGAGATAGGTCGCGAGGAAAAAGTGTGGGAAAACTAAAGCAATTTCAAATTGAAAACTGCTGCAAATTAATCAAATGCCTTTGTCGATAGGGGCAAGCATTCGGATGGATGGGAGATAGGAGAAAGGAGAAAGGAGATTGCAGATTCGAGAGCAAGCGAGATAGAGATGGCAGATGGCAGAGCTGCAAAGAGAGCACACAAAAAACGGTCAAAAGGCAAGTCTTGCAAACAAGTGTGTGTTTGCACACACACACACTCGCACACTCGCACTCACACACACACATGCTTGAAAATGTCAGTCAGTCAGAAAGACAGAAGCCAAAGGCAAGCCATCATCAGTAGAGGAACCCAGAAATCCGAGACCCCGAGAGCCCGAGAACCGATAGAACCCAAGCGCCCCAAAGGCAATTCCTCTCTGCCCCCCGCCCCCTGAGAATCCTTCCGCGTTCCACACACACACACACACACACACACACTCGTACTTCTATATATCGTAACGCATTAAATCGATAACACGATTTTTCATCACGCACAGAGCTGCCTGCCTCCTGCCCCTGCCCCTGCCCCCTGGCCCCTGCTACTCGCCAGGAACAAGGACTGAGGAACAGGAGGACCCCGACGGGTACCCCCCAAAAACAACTGAGTGACTCCCGAGTTAAATTGTCAGTTTCATTACGTGGCAGCTTTTCCCGGGGCATTGCTTCGGCATTTTCCTCCATTTCCTTCATTCATGCCGTTCCATTCTGTGTTTTTTAAAGCCAAATCACTACGTCTGCGCGTGAGACCCTGCTCCTGTCAGCCATCCCCCTTGCACCGTCCCCGCCCTCTGTCCCTTCCCCCCTATCCACTCCAGGATTGCGACAAACGATTTTTCAAGCTGGCGCTTCATCGTTCGCTCCAGCCTTGAGGGGTCGGCGGGGGGCTTTCTTCTTTCTTTCGTTCTGTGGTTTCTGCGCGCCGCCCAAACAAAACTCAATTTTCAGCACAAGAAAGAAAAACGCATCGCAAGGCTCAGGGGACACCCGCCGGAGAGCACTCGACGCTGGCGAGTTCAACAAACATTTAACTGATTGCCTGGGCGTGCGTGGCCCTTCCCCTCCTTCCCCCCGCCTTCCCCCCTCAAATGCCTGATTTTTTGATTTGCAATACACCTGGGAGACGGGCAGCCAGTCAGCCAGTCAGCCAGTCAGCCAGCCCCTGGCCAGGCCACAAAAATGTTTGGCTTATTTGTTAGCGCTGGAAAATAAATTGTCTGTGCGTGCGGTAATTGTAAATTACGAAGCAGACAGACACGGACACCGACACGGGGCACCGATGGGGCAGGCAAGTGTCCGTAAAGTAGCCGACGTTATTGACACCTCTCTGCCCCCCTTTGAGTGCACTCGCACGAATGTTCGAGTATGCTATGAATTTTTGATCGCTTGCTAGCCCAAAAAAACCCCAAAAAAAAAGGGAAGCCAGACCGCACTAAACTAGACTTTTGATTGGAAATCCCCGTGCCCGTGCCCGAAGCCTCTCATCCTTATCCTCTTAGCAATTCAATCGGGAGCCGCACAGGATAATCCACAGGCACTTTTGGCGCGCCCGAAAGTAGGCAGCGATTTTCGCTTAGACCTTCCCGCTGACACAAATCAGCCACAGGCCATAACTCAAACTATCTCCACGTCTCCACGTCTCCACGTATCCACGTATCCAAGTGCCCCTCTGCCCCCGCTCCTTGCTGAATCAATAACCATAAACAGAAATTCCGTATGCTCACGAGCTGCAGCTCAGAATCGTAGATACATATATATGGAAAAAGTATGCCACATGCTTGGGGAAATCACTAAATTCAGCCCAAGGCAACGTGCACCTCATCATTTATGTGGCAGAAGGAGGCAGGCATGTGGCATGTGGCAGGTGGAAAGGCAGCGCCAAAAAAAAAACTATCCACTGCACTGCGGCCGCCCCCCCCTCCCACTCTCCACTTTGATAACTGGAGACTGCTTATCACGGCAGGGTCTGGGGCAGGGGGAGGGCCACCATCGACTGCATGTGACATTTGCATGCTTACTTAAACAGCAAAAAGCAGCCGCCTTAGCGACAGCCGTCGAGCCTGGGCACGTCTGCGTCAAGCTCAGAGCTCCAGAAAGCAGAACACCAGAGCCCCAGAACCCCCACCATTCTCCCGGAACCCCGGAACCCAGTCTGAGCCAGAGCCAGAGAGAGAGAGAGAAAAAGAGAGTCCCAGACGGTGGAGACACCTTCTGGTGTTGTCAGTAGGCAGTCGCAATCCTGTCGACGTCACATCACCACACACACACACACACACACACGCACACACGTGTAGTAGTGTAGTAAAAATCAGACGTGTGTGTGTGTGTGTGTGTGTGTGTGCGGCTCGAGGACTGGCAAGTCTTGAATTCAAGTCCTTCCTTCATGTACTTTGATTGCTTGCACGTTACCCGTACAATTTTCGGTATGATGGCGGCAACATTTCATGATTTCTTGTACGTGTTTCTGCCTGAGAGCACGCGTCCTCTCCTGGTCCTGGTCCTGCCCCCTGGTCCTGCCCCCTGGTCTCCCCTCGCCCTTCGCCTTGCGCCTTTCGTAATGTATGCAAGCACTTTTTGTATATGACGCCGTTGCGCTTGGAGCCTGTTGGAGCCGTGTTTGTTTGCCTGGTGACTGATGATGGTTTGCCCCTGCCCCTGCCCCAGCCCCTGTGTCTGCCCCTGCCCTGCCCCATCTCGGCTTCAAGTTTGTCCCGCTAATAAATCAATGAGGATTCTCTGTGTGCTCCAAGTAGGCTATGATTTATGTCCATCCAAAGGGTTCCTTTCGTGCGATTCCTGGGATTCCTGGAGTTCCTTTCGAGTTCCCAAAAACTCTAATTGAAGTGTCCCAATCAAGGGCCCCATTGATGGATCAGTCATGTCCTATCCAAATCGAGCGTGTCACGAATGAGTGTCTCAAAACGCATTGGACACAGGAATATGTTAGTATAAGGATATCCCCGCACCCGTTCCGCTGGTAGGTTGTGGCAAGGAGGAGCTTCTGGGGAACCCATGGGAAGCCAGCCAGAAGAGGACCAGGACAGCGAAGTGGAGGAGCCAGATCCCAGAGAAACCGAGCAAGGCAGTGCAGGCGCTGGGATCCTCAGATCAGAGCTGGGTCTCCAAGTGCGGAATTCGAAAGAGAGAGAGAGCGAAAGAGAGAGCGCTTTCGTTCCATCTATCCATCTTGTGTAAGCTCTTCTCGCTCTGTGTGTCGAGTCGCAATAAAATGAAGTGATTTTCCTCAAGTTTTATGTGTGACATAAACACCCACACACACACACACACACACATACACAGACAGACAGAGAGAGAGGAAAGCCACTGCACATGGGATTAGGCAGCAGCAGAGAGGCGGGCGGGGCGGCCGGGGTGGCATAGGACTTGGGGCAATCATTTGGCAGCGCATGTGTCGGATTATTTTGTTGGTTTGCGTTTTATTTAAATTTAGCCTCCATCTCTGGGTGTCTCTCTGGGTGTCTCTCTGTCTGTCCGCCTGTCTGTGCGTGCGGGGGTGGCGAGGCGTCAACCGAAAAAAGCTGACAGCAGCTGAAAAGTATGCTAAGCTTTTCCTGCTCCTTTTTGCGGCTCTCGGGGCGGTTGGGGGCGGGGGTCTTGGTATGAAAACAAATTAATGATTTGCCATCAAGCAAATAAATCAAAAGCTTCAAAGCAGATCTCTGGCTTAGAGCGGCAGTGGGCCGAGATTTAAAGCCCCATCTCTGGCAATCCTCCGCCTCCTGCCCAGCCCTCGAACCACTTTAAAGTTGGCCCACGTTTCAATGGTATAGTTTTACGTTTTTTGCTGCTTTTTCCACTCAACTAAGCGCATGCATTGATGATATATCCCCAGTCGTTTGACACCCCCCACCCACCACCCACTTTCCACACCCACACCCACACCGCACCCCACCGTCCATTGACACAACATAAATAACCGTGTGAGAGAGGCTGTTATAATTTATAATCCTTGCTGTGGGCATGGCACCACCAACAACAACAACAACAACAACAACAGGAAGAGCGACAGCCATAATGCAACAAGAACAACACTAGATGGTGCCATGCAGAGAGTGCAAATATTTTTACTTGCTGCTCCTCGCTCTCTCTCTTTCTGTGTACCTGTGCGGGGGCTCTTCGATACCCTTGCCAAAAATGGGTATCATTATGTTCAGGAGCACAAAAACTATATACATATGTGGGATGTAGAATAGGCAACGGTTCCTGCTGCTGCTGCTGCGCTGCCAGCACAATCAGCAAGGCTTCGTGACTGTTTTCTACACATACATATATGTGCATTTGCCAGAAGGAGAGCGCTGCATTATTTCCTCTTCAAATAGCCTGCCAGGAAAGCAAACAGCAGAGACCGCAGGCAGCAGACAGCAGACAGCAGAGAGCTCAGATAGCAGAGAACGAAATAGATCGAGAGAGCAGACAGCAGAGACCGAAAGAAATCAAGAGCGCAGGCAGCAGACAGCAGACAGCAGAGAGCTCAGATAGCAGAGAACGAAATATATCGAGAGAGCAGACAGCGGAGACCGAAAGAAATCAAGAGCGCAGGCGGCAGACAGCAGAGACTGTAACTGAAAGTTATCCAGAGAGGAGGCAGCGGAGACCGAAGGAGATCGAGAGCGCAGATAAGCAAACGAAGCCTCTGTCGACGCCTACGCAGACTGCGGGAGAGGCTTCCAGTACAAAAAAACTTCAAAGGCAGAGCGAGATGGCATAATCCCAGGCTAGGGAAGCCTTTGGAATGTGCATGGCGTGGCTCTACTACAATGGCAATTACGTTGAAACCATTTTTATATTAATTATCAAAAATGCATTGAAATTCGAAACAATAAATGCATAAATTCGTTGATAGTGGAAAAATCTGAACCGTTGCCTCTTAAGAGGGTATCACATGTCACGGACATGTCATTTTTGCTCCCTTTCGACTGGTTTTTTTTGCTATATTTTATTTGTTCGAAGTCCGCCCAGGCGGTATGTCTCTCTCTTCGGCTCAGGTCATCCTCCAACCAGGTGGCAGGCACAAATATTTTGTTTTGTTGGTTCGTACACCTTGCACCCCCCGCCACCGCCCCCGCCCTCGCCACACCACTCGCCTGCATTTAGTTTATGTGTTTTCCCGGGGGGGTTTTTTTTTGTTATTTTCTATTCCTACCAAAAATTAGGTCAAAAGTTTATTGGCTAACATTTGTGTGGGGGGGGGGGGAGGCGTCGGCGGGAGGGTGCTTCTGCCAACAACATTAATGTCAGAAGCAGTGCACTGCTTTAATGCCAACTACAACAACACCTCCCCCCCTGCCCCCCTTTCCACCCCGGCGGTCCGCAGCTAATTACAAACCAATCAGAAGTGCCGCCCACAGCCGCAGCGCTAATAAATTCCCCATAAATTATTGAAAAATTCAAATGAAAAAGAAAAATTATGCCAAAGCCGAAAACTGAAAACTGAAAACCGAAACCCGAAAACCGAAAACTGCCAAACGCATTTAACGCGTAAACTAGTGAAATTATGGCTTGAACAGACACCCGAAAGGGATGCCCTCCCTACGATTTTAATTATTTAAATTGTTGAAATATGTAAATGGGTTAAACATGTTTCTGTCGGATGCACACTCCCTGGGAGGGCGCTCCTCCGTTTGTGGCAAAGAAACATATTATCGGATCTTTCACATTTCAGTGAACATCAATCGAACGAAGAGGCGAAGAGTTCTGCGACTGAAATCGAGACGAAAGTCGAGAATGTTTCAAGTTTTTGTTTCGAGACTCAACCCCTAATGAGAGTGGAAAACACACACACACACAGAGAAACCCCTTGGCAGTGTGTGTGTGCCCATGATTATGACAGATCTCCTGGCATCGGGTTTCCACTGTAGGTATTCAAGGACTACTGTCGCTGCTTCTGCCACTGGCACTGGGAAACATGGCCTTAATTAAACGGCAATTGTGGTCATCAGCTGTCGGCCTCTCCGTTGCCTAATCAGTTTTGTGCGATGAAAGACTAAGCCTGGGATTACGGGCGTCTGCTCGGCTCTGCTCTGCTCTGCTCTGGCCACTGGCCACTGGCCATGCGGGTGCGACATTTGAATAATGAATGTCAGCCCGATGTTTGTGCTGCCAGGGAAAAATATAAGCCGCCCCCCCAGCTCCAAGTCCCCAAATGTCACTCAGCTGTCAATTGTAGGTAAATCTCAGAGACATTGAGGCACACACAGAGAGAAAGTCAGGGCATAGTAGTAGTAGTAGTAGCATTAGTAGTAGAAGTAGTAGTAGTAGTAGTAGTAGTAGTAGTAGTAGTGGCATCCCACCCCGCATCTAATTGGGGCGTGGCTGTGTGACTGACTGACGTTCGAAGAAGATTCGCATGTAACCAGCAAAATGCAATTGGCAGCGCCCTGCCCCACGTTTGTCTTCTGATTGCGGACAGGACACTGGACCTCCAGCTAATGCCTCTAATTGGTCTGATTATGTCGTTTGTGATTATCCAAGTGCCTGGGCAGTGTCCCGTGTCCCGTGTCCTGTGCCCTGTCCTGCCGCACGTTTCAGCATACAATTAGGCGCATCTAAAGCTAAATCTCATTTATCAATCACGTGAGGCAGCGAGGCACTGAGGCACCGAGGCAGGGTGTGCCCTGCAGCGCGACGATTATTTGATAATTTGCCAAAGACAGGGCCGACATCGTTTGATAATCCGAGGCTCTGGCTCTGGCTCTGCTTCTGCCTCTGGCTCTGCCTCTGATTGGGTTAACTAATAACCGATAAGCCCACACACATCACAGATCTCCTCGGGGTGGGGGGGAGTCCCTCCCACCTTCAATAAAAACTTTGGGCAGGCCAACCCTTTGGTCTGTGGCTCCATCAGTGTGCAACTTCTTGGCAGCTGACAAGTGTGACAGGTTTTAAGGGCCATAACTAAGGCTCCTCCGCCTCCTTATCCTCCTCCTCCTCCCTTCGGCAGAGCCCACCTTTTAGGGTAAAACTCTCTGCGGTTTCTAGGCAGCAGCACACACACACACGCACACGCATTACACATGTACAAGGCATGGCAATAATACTAAATTTTACACCCCACACACACACACGCACCCAGGCACAGAGAGGGGGGGAGAGGGGAGGGGGTGAAAGACTTTCACATGACTCGTTAAACTTTCTGGCATTGTAATAGTTCTGCTCGGATGGTTTTCTCTTTCTTTGGAGAGTAAGAAGAGCGAGAGAAATCCCAAAAACCGAATGTTTCCTGCCACACATCCCAGCGTCCTGCTGCTGGGGCTCTGCTTTACATGCGGCTCCTTGTTGGTGGTTTCTCGGTCTCTCTCTCTCTCTCTCTCTGTCTCTCTGGTTATGCGCATAATTTATAGAGTGCGACAATATGTTGCCCTCTGTCTGGGCTCTGGGCGCTGGGCTATGCCAGAAGGAAACTTTTCCACTCTCGCTTTACGGCGCCGCTGCTCAAGAAAGTAAGATTTCTTTGACCGATACAGACCGACCAATGGGCGGGCGGGGGTAAGAGGTCACAGGGCAAAGGCAAAAGTCAAGGGTATTACCATAAGGGAATACCCCATCCCATATCCCATGCTTTCGCCACTTAACAAAAAACGAAAAAACGAAAAAAGACAACAGCAACAGCTCTCCTAATTCTCCAAGTTCCATTTGTATCTCTGCCACGAATTCTCTCCCTTTGGAACCCCCCCACACACACACACACACACACACATGGGAGGAGGGGGATGGGTGGTGGGTGGTGGGGGGGGGGGCTGTGTTTAAGGGCGATAAAAATGCAGAAACAAAAACATTTTGTTAGTTGCATAAATTTGCGTTGTTCTGTCCCGCTGATAAAACAGCGTCGAAAAAAGTGTCGTCGGGGGAGCAACTTGAGTAAAACTGTGTGCAGCAGGCAGCCAGTGGGTGGGGGTGGGGGGGAAAGTGGGGCGGAGGGAGGCAGATACAGAGAAAAAAAAGAGTCCCAACAAGCTGCTGCGGGGGGCTGGCAGCAGAACAACAGAAACAGGGGAGGGGAGGGGCGACAGGGGGGATGGAAAAGTTTTAAATACACATTTACGTAGAGAAAACCGTCTCTCTCTTTCTCTCTGTCTCCCTTTCGTATGAGGAATATTTAAATATTTGCCCTGGCATACTTTTGATGCCTGCCGCCAGCCCCCCCCCACCCCCCTCCTCCGGCCACCATCCAACCTCTATGGATCCTTTAATCGGGGGGGTACCAAAACCACGGTTCAATGGCCTCCTCAAGATACGAGCCCAATGGGGGCACGACGCGGCTGTGGGGTAAGTTCTTCACAAGTTTCTTGCATGCCTCATAATCCTGCCACAAGTCCCGCCACACACACACACACACACATGCAGTACCTCCTCATTCGTATCTCTATTTACAATTTATGGCCCCACGTAAAGGTAAATAAAGTTGCAGCAAGCTGCTGCTGCTGCTGCTGCTGCTGCTGCTACCGCTCATTGCATGCCACCAAAGTGATGTGTGCCCCGTGCAACATACACCCCACCACTGGCTCTGCCTCAACGCGCGCTGGTGGTTTGCCATACAAATCCCAAAACCATTTCACTAATTGAAATGAATTTTCATACAGCAAAAGGAGGAGCAGCAGGAGGAGCAGCAGGAGGAGCAGCAGCAGCGGCAAGAACATCAGTGTGGCAGACACTTTCGTGTCGCAGCACAAAATTGCAATGACCTCGGGCAACAGCCAGAGAGCGTGTTGCAGCAGCAGCCCAAAATGTTGGGAATAGGCAACGACGGCGGCGGCGGTGGCGGTGGCAGCGGCGGTGGCTGCCTCACAGTTGAATGACTTATCATCCACATCCACATCCACATCCTCAAGAGTGTGGCAGAAACGGGAAACTTTAAGAGCTTCGAGACGTCTCAAGCAAAGCTTCCGAATGAAATATGAATTGGGTACAGTCAGTCCTTCGGGAGGAGGGAAAGGGGGGTGGCAGGATATAACTTATTAAAGTTTCCCCTACAGCCCTTGCAGGGCGGAGGGAGGACGGAGGACGGAGGACTCTCACTAACATTCTAAAAATATTTCAATTAAAAATTCATATGTTCCAGAGATTGCGATGGATGGATGGATGGATGCGGGATGGGGGGATGGGGGGATGGAAACCAAGCCAAGCCGCCACCGAATCCCCAAACGGATTGAACCACTCGACATGTCTCAAGATGCCACAGCAGCAGCAGCAGCGGAGAAAGTAAGTGCTGGAAGGGGAAGGCAGGAGGGCGGGAGGGGTAGGAAGGGTTGGAGAAAGTGCAGCGTGTTTTCTTGGTTTTTTTTTTGTATTTGTATTTAAATAATTATGCAATATTCCTCCCTGGCGGAGGCCACACCACATCCAGGAATTTTCAAGTTCATAATTATGCGATGCATCCCCTTCGGCTCCTCCGGCTCCTCCGTCCCTTCGGCTTCTCCCGCCCTCCTTGCACTCATCCTGCACTTCCTTTTCCCATTTTTAATTTATTTTGAATAAGCAGAAAAGGCACAAAAGACGACGTTGCCCAGACACTGACGGCATTTCCCTCAACGGAAGTCATTCTCCCCCCCCACCCCGCCACCAGCCTCCAGCCGCTGCTCCTGCCGGCTGCACCATCTCTGCGTATACGTAATGTCGTGTAATGTTTGAGCTCTGGCATGGGGGGGGGGGGGGGGCATGGCTTCCCTATTGAAAGGCGTTGAGCGTGGCATGTAAATGCAAAATGGCGACAAAGCGAGCCTGCAGGGAGAAGGATATGTGCACATATCCTTCCCTCTACTCCGTGCACAGCTATTCTAAGCCATTTGCTTGGCTTTTTTGCTTCTTTGGTTCTTTGGTTCTTTGCTTCTTTTGCTTTTTTGCTGTTTGTTCCCCGCTCGCTCGCTGGGGCAACATTATTTTAATTAACATATTTATATGTGACGCGGGGATAAGCAGCAACAAAAGCCAAGTCCTTCCATGCAACAGTCGGTGTGTGTGTGTTGCAATTTTAATTACACAGAAAGAGAGAGAGGGACAGAGAGAGACAGAGAGAGAGAGGGAGATGCAGCAGCAACAACGGTGGCAAATCTTATAGAATGTTGCATTGCCATGTTGCCATATGAAAATCATTAAAAATTGTTTGCGAAAGGCGAAATCATTAAAAACATATAAATTATGCACAGAGCCCCCCGCCTCTGCCCTCCCCCCCCAACCCACTCGTTTGCCGCATTGCAACACAGGGCTGGCTGGCTGCCTCACTCATAATTATGCAACATATAAATGCCACCAGCACAAGGACATCCATCCAGCCATCCAACACACGGGGCAGAGCGGGAGGCACGGAGAACATTGTTTTGTTCACGGAATATTTTTGTGGGTGGCAGGGAGGCAGGTCTACAGTCTTTGGCTTGCAAAAAGGGTTCATCAAAGGTAGAATCCGGCACAAGGTATTTCGTGCGCGCACCTAAAAGTATGCCTTAAGAACTCCCGAAAACAGGAGAAGAAAACTTGTCCTTCTGCTCTCCTTCTAATTAAGTCGCAAGGAAAGTTAATTTCGGGCCGCCCCGAAAACTTCTCTCTTCTGTGTCGCTCAATTTTTGGGGAATCCCAAGTATGGGATGCTCGATAAAGAGGGAGGGGAGCAGCCTCCTGTGGGGCGCTCAATCGCACTCAATATCAATAAATCCCGCAACAATCTGCATTCAAAAATCAAAAGGATACACAGGAACCCATAAAGAGGGCGACAGTAGGGGTTGGGCGGGGGAGGGGGGGGGAAGAGCAGGCCAGACAGGAGCATAAAATGCCAATTTCTAGTTGCCAAATGGTTATTGCCTGGTCTATAAATGCAGCAGCAGCCGCAGGAGCAGGGAACAAGAGTTAAAGCCACGTGTGAGGACCACTCGAAATGGCCAGAGCTCTTACCTACGAGTGTGGCCATATACTCCACACACACACACACACACACACACACACATGCATGCATACATGTATGTGTTTGTCTGGCAAGTTAAGTGCCAAGCGGAACACGAAGGCAATTTGTTGCGTCACAAAACCAAAAAAATGGAAACCGAAATGTGGATCGAGTGGATTGGAATTGTGGATTGGAACTGCCCTCTCTCTCACTCTGTCTAGCTCTCTCTCGTTCTACACATATCTGTCTCTCTTTTGGCAGGAGATAAAATTAAAATTGTGCGTGAAAACTGCATAAAGGATAAAGGA
The DNA here is from genome assembly GCF_003286085.1 of Drosophila persimilis. NCBI lineage: Eukaryota > Metazoa > Arthropoda > Insecta > Diptera > Drosophilidae > Drosophila > Drosophila persimilis. The sequence goes on from NW_020825566.1 coordinate 66,746, forward strand.
CTGCCAGGCAGGCAGCAGGCAGGAGCAACGAGCAAGGAGCATCGTACTTAGCAGGCATAAAATATAAATTACTATCCTGCGCCATAATAAATTTCAGTTAAATTTATATACACTACTATATATAAAGGAACGAGTGCTGCAGCACCACCGGAGTGGGGCAGAAACCCATTATGAATGAATTTAGTAGCAGGAGCAGGAGCAGGAGCAGCAGGAGCAGCAAAAACCAAAAACGTGCACCATTACCACTATCCTTATATTTATACAAATTTAAAGGCACTTTCTGGGGATCCTCCCTGACAGAGCCACCACCACCCACACCAGCCCGAGGGGTTGAGGTTTTTGAAAAATGCTCGCAAATTTACGAGTATTTCCATGGCTGGCAGCAACGATAAACCAGAGAGCCCAGACCCCGAACACCGAGCACCGACCATCGACCATCGACCACCGACCACCGAACCGGTCGAAAGCAATAACGACCAGCCAATAGACCCTGAACTCGACTCTCGACTCGACTCCGGCTGGACCCTCGGCCAGTCCCGGCCAGTCCAGTCCGGCCGGACAGTGTAAAGTTAGTTGAAGGACACACAGGCAGGACGGGCAGGACGGGCAGGACAGGCTGGCAAGACAGACAGGAAAAACGGCTGCAGACGATGGGGAGGCGCGGTGCTGTCTAGGCGCTTGAACTAGGCGGAACGGAATGGAACGGAACGGATTGGAACGGCGCTGCTCCTCTTCGTCTGGCAGACGCGGTCAATGACAGCGCAAAAGTTTTTGCTGCAAACTAACCTCGAAAGCGATAAAAAATTAAAGCAACAGGAGAGGAGGGAGAAGGGAGAAGAAGAGAGCCAGAGAGCCAGATAGCCAGAGACTTGCCGCATCAGAATGCCGCAATGGCCTGTTATTATAATGAAAACGAAGCAGAGGCAGCGGCAGAGGCAGCGGCAGTGGCAACGGCAGTGGCAGAGGTGCACAAGTAGAATCATCAGCAGCATTGGAGATACAGAAATAACAAGTGGGGTCTGTCCAGAGGATACCCAGTACTCTAACAGCTAATCAGAGCACTCGCAAATAAAACCCTCAATACATTTTTTCCAATGCTGGCAGCAACAACGAAAACAAACCCCGATCTCTCACAGACCCGAACACACACCTTTTGTTGCCTTCGCTTTTGTGTTCGCTGCTTCGTGTGGTTTCGGCAAGAACAACAACCTCAAGCAGCTTTCGCTGCTTAAGGCGGCCGCGTAAAGGTGCGTGAGAGAGTGGGAGAGAAGAGATTCGATTTCAATGCACAAAGCTTATCTCTCGATCGCAAGCACGCACATGCATGGCAAAACCAGAAGCAAAACCAACGCACGGCTGAGTCTCGCTTGTGAAGCTTGCGGTAAAAGTGAGTAAATTCTTGGGACTATCGTTGACGAACCTCCCACTGGGCCACAGCACCAAACGAGTTATGAATTATATTTCTACAATACTCCTTCTCTTTGGGATAGTACAGGGTACTAAAAGTTGCCGAAAACAGGGCTACTGAAACGGAAGCCAGTTACATTTGCATGTCCAGGCGCGTCCCTTTCAAGTGCACAGTGAGAGACTGCGACTGCGATTGTGACTGGAGAGTGGGAGGTGGGTGGAGGAGTGCCCTTAGTCATTAACAATTTAAGGTGCGGAAATGTTTAACGAGTGTTGTACAGAGGGCCCGCTCACAGTCGGACCCCGAATCTGGTCAGAGATCCTTTCCGCTGCCGCTGCTGCTGCTGCTGCTTCTCCATTAAAGCTTTAAGCACCAGCTGCACGCTGGGCACAAAGTGAATCACAGCAGAGATCCCTCTACCCCTGCCCCTCCCCCGCTGTGCTGCCCACCCGCTCAATATGTCGACTTTTGTTTTGGATGTTCCCTTTGCCATCACTTTGGCGTTGTTTTTTTTCTTCTTCTTTTTTTCCCTGGCAATTTATGCAGTTTTCCTACTGGGATATATATAGATATACATATGTATGCATATATATGTACATATATCTTCTTTTTTTACTGTTTGGCCAAACTTTTGTTTCGGCCTTCCAGATAACTCCCATGTGTCTGTCTCTGTGTGTGTGCGTGTGTGTGTGTGTGTGTGCCTGTGTATGTATCCAATCGTGCAGAATGCCCATTTTTATATGTATTTGCATATGGTGCATAAGCATTTTTTCATACACCCCCTCCCGGCCCTCACCCCCATCGACAGAAGCTCCTCTCCACTCAGAAAATTTAAACTACATACGAGAATGGAGGGGTTAGGGGTGAGGGGGGAGGAGGCATGTGGCATGCGGAATGTGGCATGGACCATAATACGGACAAAGTTTTTCCCCTGAAAAATAACGTAGGCCGTTTTCAGTGCGACTGCCCCTTCTGCCCCTTCTGCCACGGCACCTGCCCTGATTCATTCATTCATTTGACAGTTTTTGGGATTCATTTTTTGTTGTCTGTTTTTTCTTTTTCGTTTTCGTTTTCGTTTTTTTTTTTTTTTTTTGGGGTGCCAAAAGTCAACAAATATTTTTCCCATAAAAATTGGCATTGAGTTGGAAAAATTGAAATGAAAATATTCACAGAGAGAGTGGGGTGGGGGGTGGGAGAGAGAACTAAAGCCAAATGTCATGTATTTGTCCGTACGACATACGAGATATATTTTATATATATATATACACAAATACATACATATGTACATATGTATGCATGTAGGGGCTTGGGAGGGACGCGGTGGGGGGCTGTGGGCTGGGGCAAACCTGAATATCACTTTTGTTATAGAATTTAATCAATATTTGTGTTACGATGACAACCCGATGCGTGATCTCCCCGCCCCCGTCACCGCCCCCCACCCTCTGGGCATCATATTTGCCTCTTCTCTGTGGCACACTCTGGCTGTTGCCTCTGGTGGACGATGGACAGTGGACAGTGGACAGTGGACGGTGGACGGTTGGTTTAGAATGTTTATCAATTTATGCACAAATGCAAATAGAATTTCATAAATAGTCATTTAATTGCACTTTGGGGCAGGGACAAACGAGAGAAAGCCCATAAACGATATGCAAAATGCAAATTGGCCTTTTGCAACAGAGACAGAGACAGCGACAGCGACAGAGGGCGAGCAGGCGGCTTAGGCCATGCCACGCCACACATTCCACATTCCACATGCCACATGCAAAGTCCCTGCTGCTGCTGCTGCTGCTGCTGTTGATGATGATGATGATGATGATGTGACGTGAAAAGTGTGCAACTGCCAGATTAAAGTGCTTCGGACACACACATACACCCCCCGAAGCCCCTGCCTGCCTTGTGACCCAAAAAATTGCCTTAAATTTGGGCCACAAAATGTTGAAAGCCCAGCTGCTGCTGGCCAGCAAGTTTCTTGGATACAAAACCAAACGAAAGAAAGAACGAAAGAACGAAAGAAAGAACGAAAGAAAGACTGACTGCAGTGGGGATGTGGCAGGGCAAAGTGGGCTGAAAATTATATGGCACACGCAGGGAAATCAAGACAAAGCTTGGCATATATACGATAACAGTGCTTTCTGTCTCTCTCTCTCTCCCTCTCTCTCTATCATTGTGTGTGCGTGTGTGTGTACACATATTTATACAATGCAAAAACAAACAAAAGGCAGCAGCGGAAGCAAATACAGAGGGAAAAGCAACACAGCCCGAAAGTATGCTACAGCGCGAGGCAAGAGGCAAGAGGAAGCCGAGGGACGCAGTGCCGAATACTGCGATACCCTAAGAACAGAAATAGCCCGAAACTAGCCCAAGCAGCCCTCAGATGGTATCGAGCACACGGAATGCATTTGGTTTTTGTTTGTCTTGTTTTTGCACTCTCGGCCATTCGCTTACTTTGAGCCTTCTGGTGTTCCAAAACGAGTATATCTCCTACAAAGTACCAGCCAGAAGCCTCTCCCCAAAGCCCTGATACCCTCGGCAAAAGGAGAGGTGTGGGGGGGGGGGGGGGGGGGGGGGGGGGGGGGGGGGTGTGGGCTCTGTGTTGATTTCTTTTCGTTACTCTGTCGCATTTTGTTGGTGTGCAAAAACAGTAGAGTGCCTGCCTAATGAAAGCCATACTCTCTTTTTGCCAGCCAAACATAATCGTTGATGGAACTGCATTCAATTAATAGATCCATAAACCTAAAAAACATCCCCCCTCCCCCTAGCCCCCTAGCCCCGACGTTTTTCGGAAAGCATTTTACATCAAGTCAAACGCTCTGTCGGTCGTCCGTCCCTCCGTCCGGCTGTCCGTCTGTTAGCCGCAGTTGTTTGTCCGTGTTTTTTTGGCCATTTCTGTTTAGGCCCCTGCGGTCGTTTGGCTTGCCGTTTTTTCCTGTCCTGGCCTGGCCTGGCCTGGCCTGTGCTGGCCTGTGCTGGCCTGTTGTGCCGCTGCCAACTATTTTCACTCGACTTTCGAATGTTTTTATCCCTAAAGCCTGCTTGCGGATATGCATAGAGCGGCAACACAAACAAACAAACAAACAAACAAGCAAACAAACAGGGAAAAGCCAAACCCCCCCCCCCCCCCACAGAAAAAAAAACGGCCAAGAACATTGTTGGAAAAACAATAAATGGCAAATGTATGGCGGCATTTTAGGCGCATGGCGCATCGGAAACAAAAGAGCTGAAAATTTGCAAAATGCTGCGGCCTTTTCTATGCACCCCCCCAACCACCCACCGACCCCCCACCCACCATCTGCTGTGGGTCTGTTTTATTTTTGTTTTCTTTGGCCGGCCGTATTTTGCATTTTTATAGCAATATGGCAAATGGAATTTTTGTGCACGAAAGAGAGAGAGAGAGAGAGAGAGAGAGGGAAAGAGAGGGAGAGCAAACGCTAAACATTTAAATGAGTCAAGTGGCTTTTTGATGGTCGCCGTGGCCTGGCTCTGGATTTGCATATGACGGGGAATACACACAAAAAAAGTGGGGAGGGGAGGGGAAAACGGCCCACTTTCCAAATGGTACACCCATCAAGGGAGGGGGGCAAATAAAAGGGGGGATTGTACTTACTTAGATTTCCACTAGGAATGTAAACGTTGCCCGATGGCGTTCGCACCAAACAAGATGGCTCAAAGTCAACGTCATTCGGATTGTTAACGGTTAAACGACCATTCTGCATGCGACTCATTGTTGGATTACGCGGCGGTACATCCGGTGGGGCCGTTGGCGTGACTCCTTCCAGGAGGAAGCCTGCAAAAGAGTGCGGCAAGAGCGCACACGAGAAAGAAAAACAAAAATATGAAACGGAAAAACAAACAAAATATTCATTAGTCGGGCGAGCCATTCGAAATTCTACTCCCCCCATCTAGGCCCCCATCTACTGCCCAATCTACTCCCCATTCTACTCCCCATTCTACTCCCCATTCTACTGCCTTTTACAGCTCAATTCTGACACCAAAATCATTGCGCATTTGACACGAAAAGCGTATTCTTTGGACCGTGCAACAAATGGATGTTCATGCCGCAATCAGTTGCCCCAAAACGTAACTAAATCGAAATCGAAATGAAATTATTCAACAGCATAGAAAATTCGATTTGTCTCCATATCGGTTTTTTACTACAAAAATTAGCAAGCGCCAAACAAACAAAAAAATGGATAAAAAATAAAATAAAAACAGAGCAGAAAAACATAAATAAAAATAAGGGGGAAAAACCATCGAAATGAAATTCAATTTCTGTTCTGCGCGCTAGAGGAAATGCCTTTGATAACACGCACACACACACACACACACACACACACACACACGCACACTAGCCCACTCTGAGGCGCGTATCTGTGTGAGAAATGAGGCTCCTCTTCTGTAATAAATTTCAAAAGCATTCGCATTCATTCGCATAGAAAATTTTAAGCTCATTTATAGGCTTAAAAGGCACAAGACGTGGGGCAAGGAGGGCAAGGGGCAAGGGGCAGTGGCGGTGGCAGGGGCAAACAGGATGCTCGACAAATTCAAATGCCGAGAGCGGCAAGGCAAGGCTGGGGCAAGAGCAAGAGAAATGTCTAATAAAAAGCAACAAAACAAAACGGAAATGCCAACGGCCAAAAAGGAAGAAAATTTCAAATTTGTTGAGATTTGCCGGGCGCGAAAATCATATCCTGCCCGGGCCCCACTCCCACCTAAGCCTCCTTCTGAGAGGAGTGGCAGGACGAGTGTGTGCCGCCGCTCCTGCCGCCGCTACCACTGGCTTAGTGGGGAGCCTCCTTGGGTGTAATCGCCTTGCGTTAGGCCGACAGACTATTCCCGATTCCCGCTTTCCTCTCCTTCTTTCCTTCTGTGTGTTTTTTCCTTTCTTTTCCGTTTTTTTTTTTTTGCTGTTTAGCTGGAAGTGGCCGTGGAGGGTCTGTGGGAAATCTAAGCTGCGGAAAATATGACACCAACTTGTCTGCCTGCCTGCCTGCCTGCAGTCCTGCCCTCCGCGGACGCTCCTCGGGTGGGGGGGAAGGATGCTGCCTGAATGGCCGCGGGGCCTGCGCATTATCGTTATAATGAAAAGCGCCGCTCCACAGAAGCCACACAGCAGTGGCAGCATGCAGGAGCGGCACGGTGGGGGCGGGGGTGGTAAAAACAACAAAAAAAAAACAAGCAGTATCCTGCAGGATGCTCTGCTCCACTCTGCTCCACTCGGCTCTGCTCTGCCCGCCAGCAAAGATTATTTCACGCGGTTAAACACAGCAGCAAAAGCGCCAAAAAGCACCAAAAGTTGCTCTCCAAAAAATTTTCATTCAAAATTGGCATTGCGGGGGGGGGGGGGGGGGGAGAGGGAGGGAGACAGAGACAGAGGCACAGGCAGCCGGTCATCTGTGATTAACACTGGGAATGCGGCAAACAGTATGGCGAAGGGGTCGGATGGGGGGGGGGGGGGGGGGGGGCACGGGCAGTAAAATTTTTGTGGACTTTTGTCTTTGGCTTGCGTGTAATTAGATTTGAGATTTAAGGCGCTTATGGCTGATGCGCAGCAAATTGAAATTGAAAATGTCCATGGCTTATGGCTGATGGGCTGTCCTGCTGCTCCTGGCGCTGCTTTTCGGACTCCAGTGCGTATGGGTAACGAGCTGAAATGAATGCATCATTCATTGGCCAAAGAGACAGGGAGAGAGACCGGGTAGTGGAAGGAGGGAGGAGGGAGGGATGTTGCATTTGCGACGACATCATTTAGATACTCAAAAGAAGCGCCGCTAGTGCGAGATTTAGTCGAATATTAAGCCAAGAAACATGGCTCCCCCCTCCCCCTCCCCCCAACTGCCACGAGCCACCTGCCCCCTGCCACTGGGCAAGGGTATCTGGATGGTCGTTTCCTCCAGTCCCGCTTGACCAAGTCAAGGGCTTAGCCAAATGGCCAAAGAGACAATGGGGCCACGGAGCGAGGCGTTGTGGGGGAGTGGGGCGAGGGGAGAGGGCTCTTTCTTCGTTGGGATTGTCGCCTGACTGCCAGCCCGACTGCCAGTTGGCATCCACATCCACATCCGCAGCCACATCCGCATACACATACACATACACATGCAGAGACGGCGACAGAGACAGAGAGGGGCGGTGGAGGGGGGGGGACAGCGGGAGAGAGAGCCAAGGACCACTTAAAGCGCAGTCGAAGTAGAAGAAGACGAAGGAGGACGCAGGGGGACGCAGGGGGGAGTAAAAGAATGAACAACGGGAATGGAATGGCAACTACTGGGAATGGCGCTGATAAGCAGCTTATCTTCATTTCTACAACCCCCAGCGTTTATTTTTCCCCACCATATCTTCCTCTCTCTCTCCCTCTCCCTCCCTCTCCCTCTCTTTGTGTGTGTCTGTTGTTTGTGTTTTTACAGTGTGTTGTTGTTGCTTCTGTGCTGCCATTGTCGTTGTCATTTTGAATGCGAATGCGAATGCGTTGTAGTTGTAGTTGTAGTTGTAGTTGTAGTTGTAGTTGTTCCCGCTTCTGGCTGCCGCTGCTTCTGGCTCCTGCTGCTGTATTTTCGGTGGGGTTGGGGGGGGGGCACGCAAAATGTGTAATGGCATTTCGTCAGACAGAGCATGAAAAAGTGAACCAAAGTGAACCAAAGCGAGGCGAGGCGAGGCGAGGCTTTAGTGATAACCAAGGGAAAAGCACCAGCCGGATTGGGGTGTGCGTGTGTGTGTGAGTGTGTGTGTGTGTGTGTGTGTGTGTGTACACCCAGAGAAATTAGCCCTGACATTCGATGCCCATGGAGCGTGCAAATTGCAAAAACACATTGAGATGCAAATATTTGATCGAAATCATTTTCATAATTTTTCAATCACATTTAAAATTTATATTAAATATTTGTATATTTAAATTAAATATGTGACACATCTAAAATATACACAAATGTAATATTTTCCACATTTAAAACTAATATTTGTCATTAAATTGAATATTTCCCATACTTCAATAATATATTTTTGTCCATAACAAAATAGAATTCACAAATTAAGTGAAAATAATATTTAAGATATGTAAATGTTAATATGTTATATTTTACAATTATTTTTAAGTGTTTTTTCTTTAATTGTACGTTTAAATCAAAGTGAATTTAACAACCGAATATGTGGGTTCTTTTCTCCGAGTGTATGACAAAGCAAATTTTTCTTCTGCTCTGTGGGGTGGGGTGTGAGGGGGGTGTGTGGTTTTTTTCCTCCCTTTTAAACAGCATTTGTTTCCTTAGTTTTGCTGGCATTGCAGTGTAATGCTTTTATAATGCACTAAAAACCCAAAGAAAAAAAATGAGGAAAAACGAAGCCAAAATGGCAACAGAAAATTCCCAAATTTATGCGAAATTTAAGGCGAAAATTGAAGACAAATTTCGGAGGCACATGCGAGGCGGGGGCGCCACTCCAATTAGGGTCTGGAATCCGTGTTCGAAGAAGTCTCCACGAGAATGAAAAACATTTAAGCAGGAGAACGCACAATGGGAAATATGTTAATTAAATTAAATGAAATTAAAGGGAGGAGCAGGGAGGAGACGACAGGCTCAAAAAGGGAGCAAGGGAGCAAGGGAGCAAGGGAGAGGGAGGGAACGCCACCAGCTGCTTGTGGCATGCCAACAATGAGAAATAGGGGGGCAACAATGCCAACACCTTCAACAGGAGGACCTTCCTGCAGCTCCTTCTTCCAGAGCGAGAGAGAGGGAGAGGGAGAGGGAGTGGGAGAGAGAAATGTAAAACACTTTTGGTATGACAGCTGAAATGTCAGTTAAGCATGAATTGCTGCAACCTGGGGGCTGGGGGGGAGGAGTAATGAGAGCCTGAGCCAGGTTACTTGTCCAGGAGCTCTGTGTGTAAGCCCCACCCCCCCGCGGGTGCCCACTGGGACACTGACAACTGCTGAAGAGTGCCGTTTCTTAACTGCAGTTTTCTCCTTTCTCCTTTCTCTTTTTCCTTTTTTCCCCTTTTTATTACGTCAGAGGGTTAAGTGAGAGATAAAGATGCTTTCATTTGTGGGGCGGGGAGGGGGAGGGGGGCTACAGCTGCTGACAATATCCTCCCTCACTTTGTGTGTGTGTGTGTGTGTGTGTGTGTAGAGCTCATTACATCATAGGAAAAGCGGCTCCCATTCGAACCAGAAAGGAGTGGATTCTGGGCTTCTGTGGATCTTTAATAACAATAATCGAAGAGGACAACAATGATGACAGGTAAACCACACACACAGACACACACACACACACATCTGTGTCTCTCTCTCTCGCTGTGTGGCCCACACGGCGTATACGGAATAAAGAGAAGCTGCTGCTGCTGCTGCCATTTTGTTGATAAGCAGCAAGCGCAGACAGGGAGAGAGATAAAGAGGGAGAAAGGGATAGACAGAGAGAGACAAACAACAGGGCTGGGCTGGGCTGGGGCCTAAACACTGACAATTGGGCCTTTGGCCTTTGTTTTTGGAGCCTACGTGCATCCTTCAGCCTCCATTTGCAGGCCTGGGCCTGGGCCTGGGCCACCGTTTGACCTGTCTCCACATGCCCCCTGGTGGAGCAGCAGCATCATAATGCGGGCCATCTGTATGCGTATACGCGGTCCCTGCCTTCGCCCCCCACCCCCTTTGCCATTGTTAATATTTGCACTAATACAAGGAGCGAGACAGGCCGCTTTGTAGCCTCTGTACGTGTGTCCGTGTGTGTGTGTGCCGCCTGTGCTTGACATATAAATAGAGGACACTACACACACACACACACACGCACACATTGAAAGTTGTCAAAGAGAGCGGCGAGTCCTGGGTCATCGAGTAATTCCTTTGCATAGGTAGGAATTTGTGTGTACAGTTTATTAAATTTGAGACCAACACAGGGCCCCCCCTCCCCCCACACAACTATTTATGTCCATGTCATGTACGCAGCCTCCACCCCCGTCCACCCCCCCTCCATTCCCATTCGCATTTGTGCGTCCCATTTGCAAAGCCCTTCCGCATCGCACAATCTTTGTTTGTCAAAGTTTTTGGCGCTCCTCTCTGGGAGAGGAGATTTATTTAGTCCGGGTCTCGCACAGGCAGAGGCAAAACTTTGGATTTACTTCGACACAATTGTCAGCTTAGTCACGTTTCATGTGTCGACGGATGGATCTAGTACAGACAGGGAAGAGGAGAGGGGGGGAGGGGGAAGAGATGGGAGGAAGAAGCTAATGCTAAACACGACATAAAGGTAAAAAGCCAAAGGCACGCGATGCGAATATTTTAACGGCAGCGCAGACCAAAAGAAAAACCCAAAAGATGTTGCAAGAGGGGCGGGGGTTGGGGAGGAGGTGGAAAAACTACAAGTCGGCGCTTTGTTTGCTTTGGTTTCCATTTTGTATGGCAGTTAACCGCAGCAAGAGGCAAGAGGCAAGAGGCAAGAGGCAAGAAGCATCCTGCCTCGTGGCTCCTGTCGCCTGTCTCCCGGCGAGGATCAAACTTTGATTCGAGCCAGCCCCAAAGGGGATACGGCGGCTCCTGCTCCTCCTGGCTGCTATTAAATCCTTTTTGGCTGCTGCCTACTTTGTGGCGCAGTTAATCAAATTTCCAGCCACTGACCCAGTTTGCTTAGAAGCCAGCCCCCCCCCCACCCCACCCCCCTCCCCAGCACCAACTCTGGTTGACAGCTTTTGATAGTTTTTCCTGCGACGTCGCGTTAATTGATTTTGTGGCATGCAAAGTTCAGCAGACAACCGCAAGCCTCCGCCCACCCCCCTCCCCTTCCGCCCCCTCCCCACCCATCCGTCAGACGATTTGAGCTCATTTTTTCTCCATTTTTGTTGTTGTTGTTGTGCAACTCTTCTACTTAGTGGCAAGTGCAGGGGGCCTGCCCTGGCGCTGCCTGCCCACCTCTAATCCTATTAGACGCTGTCTGCCACATGCCCCAAACCCTCCACCCCGCCCCCGCCCCCGCTGCGGCTCTCTGTGTGTCGCATACTTTGCGGTTTTTACTTTGTCGCGTCGTCGTGTGTCCGTGTGTCGTGTTTCGTGCCACTGATGTGTAAGCACCGTCGTGTGGCATGCTTTAAGGTGGCAGCTTTAAAGGCAGCCCAATTGTTGGCCTTCAGACTCCCTGCCAGAGAGGGGGGGAGGGGCAGAGAGAATCGTAATAAACGTCAAGTGACAGTTTTCTTCGTTTTTGGGGAAAATTGCAACTTTTTGGAAATTTATTTGCCATGACTCGGTGCACCCCCTGCACCCTGCACCCCCTGCACTCACCCCCTTTACTCGTTTACTCCTTTCGCGCTGCAGTCAAAAGTTTTTGGCCAAATGAATGGAAAAGCAGTGGAAAAGCAGCAGTGCAAAATGGAATCTAATTTAATGCTTTATTTGACACATTTCCCAATGCAAGTTGCCACCAACAAAGTAGGTCACCCCCCCCTCGCACCACCCCGCCACCACCGACTCTCTCAGAAATTATAAACCAAAATTATAAGTGTGGCAGGCGGCAGGAGGCAGGCGGCAGGAGGCAGCAGCACTTTTGTTCCTTCTTCTGGAGGAGGAAATGCAGCGAAAAAGCGAAAAGTTTTCCGCCCGAAAGTAGGCTATAGATAACTGACATTTGCTTGCGGCTCATTAACATTTCAAAGTGGCAGGCAGGCAAGCAGCCAAGGGGCACACACACACACACACACACAGCACTCCCTCTCTATCTCTATCTCCCTCTCTCTCTTCTGCTCTCTGTCTCTCTTGGTTGGCCATAATTCACGGCATGTCAGGGCGTGCTTAACCTTCTTCCTCACTGCTGTTGTTGTACGTGTCGTAATGCCACTGGAGGTGCTTGACATTTTTCGCGAACGCCTTCAGTTATGCAACACCTCCCCACAGAGAGAGAGAGAGAGAGAGCGAAAGAGAGAGCGAGAGCGAGAGGGAGCGGGGAAGCCAGCCATTGTCTCTTCTGGCATACAACACAAAAGCCTACAAACAAATTAAGCAGAAAATAAAAGCTTTATCTGTGTACGTGTCTGTGCTTCACTCTCTCCCTCTCCCTCTCCCTCCCTCTCTCCCACTCTCTCTCTGTGTGGAGGGAAAACTTAAAAGCAAAAGAATTGCAGGCGGAGGTGGTCGTAGTTTCCAGCTCTTGCCGTGGCTGCTGCTGTCGGAAAAGTGCAGGCAGTTAAGCACTTTCTTGTCTCAATGAGTGTCAACAAGCCACACCCCCCCCCCACCCGAGGAGCAGGCGACACACAAGTCAAGAGTGTGGCAGAGACACATGAGAGCGGAAAAAAAAGAAGAGGAAAAAATGGAAAACAACAACAAAAGAAACACAAATAATCGCTCTATTAATGAGCCCCGGGCCAAGTGCAACAAGCACTGACAACACTGACCCCTGAACCCCACCCCAACCCCCACCACCCCTCCCTCCTTACAGCTACTTAGCCCTGCTGCTTGTGGGGCTCTGCCTCTGCCTCTGCCTCCGCCTCTGTGTCTGCCTTTGTGTCTGTTTGCTGTGACCACTCGGAGGGCTGGGGGTGGGGGCTGGGGACTAGGGGTTGGGGGTGTAGCAATTTAATTACTTTTCTATTACAAAACAGGTCTTGATCGGCCCTAGGAGGGACCTTTGGGGCAACTATTCCTTTTCGAGAATAGAAGAAAAGGAAAATAGAAGAAAAGTCCTTTCCACGGCGATCGTTTGAGCGAAAGTTGGGGCTTTAGATCGATGCCAATTTCGGACTACTTCCATGGCATTGATGTCCCCCCGTCCCCCCCGTGGATCTGCCCCATATGTGTCTCCTATAAGTAGTGGCCGCCCTGCTTCTTTTCAGCAATTAGGAAAAAAATGTCTCTTAAAGGAACTTTTTATTTTGCAAATATTCCATTTTGCTTTGGATTCTAATTGGATTCCAGTTCCATTTCCATTTCCATATTTGGCAGAGAGAAATCTCATTGACAAAAGTTGCTATGCAAACGCAGAGACATATGGGGGCTGAGGGGTGGGGGGGCTGGAGGGGGGACACATGAAACATGAACGAATGCGCAGGATATCCGCGTACATGGGGGCGGGGGGCCTGGTGTGGGGGGAGGGGGTGTGGCGGCTCTGGCAACAAATCATTATCGAAGTTTGGGGTACAACTTTTTTTGTTTTTTTTTTGCTGTTTTTTGCTTTAGATATTTCGTTATTTTTTGCCCGGCTGCCGGCTGACGGAATGCCACGTGTACGAGTACGTAGACGCAGCCGTAGACGTATCGCAAGTTTCACGTTACGCCCCACCGATGCACGGGGGCGGGGCGGGGCGGGGCGGGGTGCGGCACGGGTCCCTGTTCTCTTTTGCAACTTTAATTGGAGCGACTTGAAAGGGAAGGACTTTCTTCTGTGGCTTCTGGCTCCCGGTTCCCGGCTCCGGCTGATTCCGATTCTATTCCTCGATTGCTGCTTCTCTCCTGGTCAAGTGGTCCTTTCTTTGTGCAGATTTTGCAGCTTTCGAGCTGTTTTGTCCTTTTTGTTTGATTTGATGTTTATTTATTATTCGCACTGAATGGGCCCGGCTGGGTCCGTGCCCGGACGGACTCCGGCTCGAGTCTTAATATAATTTAAATTTTTCAACGCTGCTCTTTTTACTTTTTACTTTTCTTTTTTTTTTTTGGTTTTGTTTCCTGCCGCTTTTAGTGGACTTTGGAGAGTCGTTAAATTTGTTGCTCGAGCTCATATTTTCTTTTTTTCGGCTTCGGCTTCGGATTCCATTTCAAGGGCTGACCCTGCCCCCTGCCCCCTGCCCCCTGCCACACAAGTGGCACCGGAGTGCGGCGGCCAAGAACTCCCGAAATTGAAAAGCGGCCAAACTTTCGGTTTCTTCTTTTGGGCGTTTTTTTTTTTTTTTTTTTTGGTTTCCTTTTTCTTGCGGCTTTTTATTAATGTTTTCTGCTTCTGCTTCTGCTTCTGAGTCGTGAACGTCTCAAGGAAGTTTTTCGCCCCGTCCTCCTGCCCCCCGCAGGAGGCTGATCCTTCGAAGGGAAAAGCGGGCATAAAACTTTGTTCCTGGTAATTATGCTGCATGCAGCAGCAGCAGCGGCAGCGGCAGCTCCAAAGTTTCCCCTGAAGCGGCTGTGTGGCATGCGAATAATGATGTTGACGCAGGGATACAGGGCACAGTGAGCACACGCTGCCAAGGACAACAGGGCCGCCTCTGTGCCCCTCCAATTTGCTTATCGAATCGCATTGAATCCTTGCCCCCTGCCTCTTGCCTCTTTTAATTTAGAAATTATAAGAAAAAGCATTGCGATTGGGATTTCGCGGTAGGTTGCCACACGGTTGCCACACGGTTGCACAAAACAATTAAAAATAATGGAAAAAAGCGGAGAAAAACGAAGAGAAAAAACCTGCAGTGTGGCATTATGTAAAGCAATTAAAATGTGGCAGAGTGGCAGAGGGGCAGAGGGGCGGAGGGACGGCGGGCAACTGCAGCCTCAAATGTAGCATAACTTGAGGCGCACACAAACAAACAGTTGACTTTTAGTGGCATGCAACAGCAACAGCAGCAGCTGTGCTTCCAAGAGGGAGGCAGGGTGGCTGGGGGGCAGGGGGGGGGCTAGCTAAGCCATGATTAAGGAAATTGTTGAAAAATGTTAAACAAGCCAAAACGACGACGACGACGACGAAGGCGACACATGCCTCTTACTACCCGCCACAAAGGCAAGGCAACAAGCAGCGCTCCTCCCCCCCCCCCCCCCCCCCCCCCCCCCCCACTCTGCCACTCTGCCACTTGTCTGCTCTGCTGACCTGGTACAAAAAATCTATAAAAATGCAGTTGCCACAGCTCCGGCTCCGGCTCCGGCTCTGGGGTTGGGGGGTTGGGGGCGCCTGCTGTTAGGCAACATATTGCAGTCAAGGCCTTCGCCGCTGCGTGCATTTTTTAAATGCTCTCCGCTTCCTTTTCATGTTCTCCTCTCCGTCCCGTTGCATGCCGCTGCCTGCCGCATGTGGCACAAACGGAAGCTGCTGTTTGGCTCGCATAAATAATAACAATGGGGCATGTGGTGCGGGGGGCGTACGGAAGGAAGGAGTAGAACCAACAAGCAACAACAGAACCGGGCCCTTGTTTGTGTGTCTATGTGTGTCCGTGTGTGTCTGTGTGTGTGTGTGTGTGTGTCTGTATGGGTCTAGTGGGCGTGGCAGACAGCAGCCACCAACACGTGTTGCAAGCTTGTTTGCTGCCTCAATTGCAACTATTTTCACAGAGTTTAAGTCTGTTGCGGGTGCATTGAGGCATGGGGGTGCAAGGGGATGCATGGGGGTGCAGGGGGGTGCAGGGGTGTCTGTATCTTTTTGTGTACATGTGTTCCCGGGTGTTTTCTATCTTGTTTAAAAATTGTTGGCCATTTGGGGGCTGCGTGGGGGCTGTGGGGGCTGCGTTGGGCCGGTACATGTGTTTGCCCAGTTACTTTGGCTTATTGGCTTCACCTGGGCTTAAAGCCAGCGAAAGTGAGCAGCGAGTGGGCCGTGGGGCAGGGTGGGGCAGGCTCTATTCATTAATTTATTTGGAATATTCATTCTGGCATCAGAGCCAGCCACAATTTACACTCACATGGCGGGACGGTGGGGTCAACAGGATTGAAATCATCATCAAACATACCTGCAAGTGCAAAAGAGACAGAAAGAGAGAGATTTTCATTAGCTGCGAATTGTTTGTAATTTGTATTTTGCTGTAAATATTTGTCACAGTGCGCCCTTCAGAGCTTCGCATCGAAAAAGTTCCCTCTTATCTTGCTTTAGTTTCTAGAGAGAGAAATGCAATGGAATGGCCCTCTCTTTCTCTCTCCCTCTTCTGCTGACTGCAACTGACTTTTAAGCTTTACGAAGTGAAGAGCCTTCATCCCATGCATTCCCATTCCCCCTCCATCGCACCCGCACTCAGCTACACGAAAGCACTGCTCTTATCGCCTCTCGCATCTATGATCCTCTCTCTGAGCTGAGCCTCTCTCAATAATACGCAGCACTCTCGCGCCATCAGGAGCAGCAAAAGCAAAAGCAAAAGCACGAGCGCGCAGCTATAAGCACTCTTCCAACGACAACAACAACAACAGCAACAACACGTCGGAGTACAGCTATGGAATATGCAAAGGCAAAAAGCAAATGAAAAGCAAGGAATAGCGGAGTGGCACTGCAGGGCTGCCTTTTCAGCTTATTTCTGGCTATAGCTGGCATTTTAGACGTGGAATTTCCTATTGGGATGTTTTCGATCCAAGCTAATTATCTGACTTCCTTCAAATCATTCCAATAAACAAACACAAAACGTAGCGAACACCAAATACCTTTAAAACTAAACAATTGTATGATTTAATGGTTAAATAATTAGAATTAAACATTTCAATAGCCTTCAAATGACTTCCGATTGAAGTTCCCTTCTTTTTTTTTCTAGAGGGCTTTCATCAAGTCCCGTTTTCGATTGCCGCCCCCACCATTTTCGTGCTCTTAAAGCACCGAAAATACACTGTACAGTGTACACTTTTTTTGTGCAATAATTTAATTTGTTACACTCTGCGGCTAGCCGCATTTTGGTTTAAATATTTTCCCCTTTTTGCATTTTTTTTTTTAACCGTTTTTGGTGCGGTTTTTTGTCCCAATGTCAGATGCAGATGCAGATTTTGCGCCAATTTATTACATGTACATGTATATATATATATATATATTTAATATGTTACAAACAATTGTTGTTTATTTGTACATTATAGACACGTGTGCATTTTCTGATGGTTTTCATTTAGATTGAATGGAAATTGTGTGTGTGTGTGTGTTTTTGGCAGCAAAAGCCCGGGCTCGGGCGGTGAAAATTTAATGCAAAATCTGAATTTGAGTGACAAAATGTTGCAATTATCCATGGAATCCATGGAATCCACACATTGAATGACGACCCGTCAGAGGTTCAAAAACTTTCGCTTTATTTGGTATTTTGTGGAAATTAATTTAAATGTCTTCCTAATGAATGCCAACAGCTTTCATAACTCTTCTGCGCAGCCCCTCTATTGTGATGCTAACGATGGAAAATCGGATGGATGGGAGGAGGCTGCTGGTGATGCGGGGATGCGGGGGCTTGCATAACCCAAGAAGTGAGAAGAAATTAGCTGCAGCAACGAGCCGAAGCGACCCGATCCGATCCGACACGATACGATACGATACGACACGAATGAGATATGCGTAGAGAGCTGTCAGCTGTCATGTTGTGCCTGACACTTGCGGAGCCGCTTTTTCCGTCTCCGTCTCCGTCTCTATCTCCAGATACAAGATACAAGATACTCTCGTAGAGACCGTGGCCAATTATCATTTATTTTATATATATTTGTATCTGCATCTGTGGGTCGCTCTCTCAGCGTGAAACTGTGAAATGATTTTCGAATTGATATGCAAATATCGAATATTGATCAAATATCGAGAGACGTATCGAAAATGGGGAGAAATTTGAATGAATTATTCTATATAAAAAAATGCAGTTTTTCCCGAACAGCACAGCAGGTGCCCCCCTGCCCACCTGCCCCTCCCACCATGCCCCCTGCCCCGTCTTCAGTCTCCAGTTTTTTTTGGTTGTTGCATAAGCACGACTCAACCTGTTTGCCGCCCAGAAAACCAATCAAATGCCTGGCTCCCATATCATTCAGAACACAGGAGGTGGGGGGGAGGGGGGAATCTTTTTCGCCACAGCGCCCCCAGGAAAGAAATGTTTCTCTTTGCGTAGGTTGCATCCACGTCCACATGCACATCCCCGCATGCCGCATGCCGCATGCCCCATGCCCCACGCTTGTTCGTGTACAGTAGCCGCAAGCACATGTCAAACAAGGAACCGGCAAAAGAGCCAACAAGGAACACCAGTCGGGGTCGAGACTGGAGTCGCTGCAGAGTCGCTGCGGAGTCGCTCCAAAAGTTAATGGCTTTCTGGGGCTACAATGCGAGGCGTATTCCCATTTTTTTGTTGCCTTCTGCTTATGCAATGATAATAAAAACGCAGCATGAAAGGAGCAGAGGAGGGGAGGGGAGGGAGGAGAAGGAGAATGCGAATGCGAAATATAAATGAAATAAATTACTGCGCGCAGGCGCAGCGTCGGCGGCAGCGTCGGCGGCAGCGTCGGCGGCCCAAAACGATGGCTTCAAACAATGACCAGGCCAGGAGGAGCAATTTGAATGGACGTGCCTCTCCCCTGCACCGGGACTCCTCCTTCGCTCTGTCTGTCCGTCCGTCTGTCTGTCTGCTGTGTGTGTGTGGGTTCGGCGGAGAGATGCGAGCGTGAGCTGATCCGTGATAAGGCGGCGGCCTGGCGCATTCTCCACTGGCCGTGGCCGTGTCACGTGACCATCTCTCCCTCTCTGCCTCTCTCTCCCATTCTCATTTGAATGCGCAACATGTGGCAGGGACAGGGGCTGGGACTCCTACGGCTTCATTTGCCATTATCTTGCTGCAGTTGCAAGTCTCCTCCGCTGCTCCTCCGCTGCTGCTCCTCCGCCGCTGTGTGGGTTAGTTAGTGCGCTTTAATTTATCGCTGCAAACATTTTACAGACATCATGGATGGAGCAGTGTGTGCTGCGGCTGCGGCTGCTGCTGCTGCTACACCTACAATGCCACGGGGCAAGTCAATTGTCTTCCCTTTCCTTTCCTTCCCTTCCCTTCCCTTCCCTTCCTCCTTCTGCTGCCCCGTCATAAATTGCTGCACTGCCCTGCCTTGATCTTCTTTTGAATGCAAATATGATGCACCCTCCCCCCATCACCCCCCACCCCTGCCCCTGTGTCTCCTGGCTACTTTATTCGCTTATTGAGTTTTATTGTGGCTGTCGTTATCTTCTCGGTTGCTGTTGCTATAAGTTATCATTATTATGTTTATTATTACTGCCTCCAATCTGCATCCTCCATCCGCCATTGTCGTGAGAGACGTAGACTCGTGCCTGGGCTCTCTCTCCTTCTCTTCTCCTTCTCTTCTTCGGAGAAACTGCGTGGGTTCTTGCCCAAATTGATCTTTATGAGGTGCAAGTGGGCTCAGAGCGAGTCCGCCGGATCATTAGGTGGCTGAATGGCTGACCACCGATCCAGCAGTCCCCCTTTTCCCGTAACCTTATCCTTATCCTTATCAGTGGCCCAGTTTTTTGCTTGCCTGGCACTCGACTCGCTCGCATTTCCTCCGTCCATGTTTCTCTGTCAATTTAAGAGTTCATTTGTATGCGAAAGCTCCGCTCCACTCCGCTCCACTCCACTCCGATATCTGGCAGCAGTGTCAGGCCCCCTCTGGGAGCAGGACAAATACAAATGCATTTCTGGCTTATCTGCCACATGCCGGGCAGGCAGGCGGTCGGGCAGGCGGGCAGGACCCAGACTTGGCTCCGTTTACCATCGTTTCAAATGCATTTTTGTGCTGCCCGACTTCCGGTCAACGAACTAAACCGTTTCCGAGACGCCACCACCACGGAGGGAAGCAGGGAAGTGGGGTAGTGGGGGCTGCAAGGATTTATGCCTTATGCCCGGTACTATGCCCAAGACTCGAGTTTATAATCTTGCCACTCGAATCGCTAAGCAGCAGAGCCCCGGAGATCCTTCACTCGACCACCGCACAGCACACAGCACACAGCACAGAGCCCACAGCTGCACTTAATTTAGCCTTAATTAATTGACCTGCAGTCAAGTTGGAGTCGGAGTTGGAGTTGGAGAGTCCTGCCCATGGACTCCACTCCATTCTCCACTCTCCACTCTCCACTCGAGCACTCGGCCACTCGAGAACTCCACTCCAGTCCTCTTCCTGCACTTCTGCCGCCTTCTTCTTCGCTTTTATTTAGTTTTTTTTTTTTTTCTGTTTTGCCTTCGTTGCTTCCTTCCTTCCTTCCTTAGTTTTTGTGTGCAAATGTTTTGTGTGCATGCAAATCGTTCATTCGTTCAGGCAGTCACCGAGAAGGACTCGTCTTCGGTCCGTGGTCAGCTCCAGAGGGGCAGAGAGGCAGAGTGGGAGAGGAGGAGAGAGGGTTTCCCTTTTTCTTTTGAATCTGAATTTGAATTTAATTTGTATGCTTATGCCTTTCGTATTCCATCCGCAGGTATTGTCGGAAATAAGCCGAGATACATTTATATTGATAAGAGACCCCCCCACCCCTCCCTCGGGGGTGGGGGTTGGGGGTGGGTAAAAATCAATAAATGCTGCCTGGGGCTCATCTCGGGGACTCGCATCTCCATTTTTAACGTGTTTAATTAGCAGTGTGCTGCAGGACGGCAAATGGCCAGAGAACTGGGTCATGCCGCAATGCTGGACACTGGACACTGGACACTGGACCCCGGACACTGGCGACTAATTAAACCAAGGCCATCATCTGCTCCCAGCTTTCAGCGCTGCCTCTGCCCCCCTCCTGCCCACGCCTCTGCCTCTTTGGTGTTGGTGTCTCCAGCGTTGACAGGCGGCTGGGCTCTGCCGCTGCCGCTGCTGCTGATGCGGCTGCTGTGGTTGTTGCTGTTGTTGAACTCTCATTCGCAGAACACTTAATGCTCACTAATGAAATGTCAGCTTAAGTCATAACTCAAATGCAGGCCACAAAGCGGGCCAAAGCGGGGCAACTAGAGGCAAAGACTCCGGCGAGTCGGCGTCAGCGTCAGCGTCGACGTCGGCGTCGGCGTCGGAGCTGGAGTCTCGTCAAGAAAGCCAAGGGCAGCAAAAGCTTTTGCTGGCTTTTCTGACCATTGGCTTTGCTCTAAATACAAGTATGACATGCATTTATGAGATTTATGTATGTATATGTATCTGTATCTGTGTGTGTGTGTGTGTGTGTGTGTGTCCTCTCTGTGTCCATTGTAATTGATAAGTTTTGTTTCCTGTCCGCCATTTCTGCTTGCCCAAGGACTAAAGGAGATTGATGATGCTTTGAAGGACTCTCTCCCCCCTCTCTGCCCCCTCTCTCCTCTATCTCTCTCTCTCTCTTGAGCTGCTGAACTTGAAGCATTTTCGGATAATTGTGGAAGCAGCAGCATCGAGAATTAAATGATGAAAAGTTTTCGTTGGCTGTGCCTGGACCCCACATCTGTCCGCCATTTGATTGATGAAATGATAAATATCTAGCTGAGAGCACTCCTCCTCTCTGGACAGCCGGACAGACGGACGGAAAGACAGGATAGATAGAGGCATCCTTATTATTATTGCGTTATTATTAAAGCGTTTTTAATGCTAAATGTCAAATGCAGGACAGATAAGCAGACCCAAGCTGTCAATGCAGAAGCAGCCAAGGATAAATGGTGCGCCATCGTCCCACCCGCAAGTGGAGCAGGGAGCAGGGAGCAGGGAGCAAGGAGCAACGAGCAGGAAGGACAAAACCTTTTGGGCGCTACGACAGAGGAGAAATCATTACTAAATGAGCATGTTCATTGGGGATACTCTCGCTCTCCCTCTCTCTCTCTCTCTCGATAGATAGATAGATAGATAGAGTCCTTGTCTGTCTGAGCTGCAAATCCCACTTAAAATCCGCTCCGTTTACGAAAATCTAATGATGATTAATTACCGCCACAGACTCCGCTCCGCTTCGGCCTTCTCCAGTGGCATGCTGCGGGTTGAGGTTTCCCTTTGTGTGTGAGACGGTGGGGCGTGCGGTGGGGTGCGGTGGGGTGCTAAGTACGTGGCATATAGTTCTGGAGGCAGGCCCATCTCTGGCCAGGGGGCCGTGCCGGGAAGCCTGCCTTTCACTCCCGCTGGCTCCCAGTCATTATCGTTCGTCTTCTTGAGGAACAGCAAAGTAATTAATATGCGCCCAAGTATGCGGCCCAACTTTCGATTGCTGCCGCAGCTTCTGCTTCTGCTTCTGCCAGCTGAAGGTTAAGTCAATGTTAAAGTTCTCCCAAATCGCAACAAATACGACTGCATATCGCACATCGGATATGCGTGGCTCTATTCCATGAAGCATTCGGCATTCTGTCGGGCTTCGGCTAAGCGCTGAGCAGATGCCGAGCGACCAAAGCGACGCGTCCGATCCAAGTCGCCCGTGCCCGAAGCAAAAACAAAATTCTGCATAGCTGGAGACACTCAAATTACTGTATGCCCACTTTTGCATGTGTGTTCTTGTAAGGCAGAACAAATGCAGTATAAAACCTCACATTGCTTTCCGTTTTCTTTACGCACAGCAAAGCAACAATCAAAAGCTGCGGTTTTGTATTCATTTGATTGAATTCTCTCTCTCCCATACAATTCGTGCGGCTCTTTGCCACTTAACCCTGGAACCCTTTCAACCTAAGTATGTACATGAAAATATGTATAATTTCAAAACTTTACGCAGTTTCTGCCTGACATAAATTAAAGTTTTCTACTCCCTCCTTGGGTAAAACGCTGACGTTCGGCAGCGCTGCTTCGCTCTCTCATTTAAAGCTCTCTCTGCAGCCGCCGCTTCGGCTCTTGCTTTGATCTGCCGTCGCCGCCCACATTTAGTTCTGTGCAAAGAGCGAGCAATCGGCTTCAGCAAAGCCGCCGGTAGAAATAAACATTGTAAGCTTTGACCCAAAGGAAATATGCAGTAGCTTGGCATTCCAATCATATGGCATTCTACATTCTACATAGCATTCATTTAGTCAATTAATTTTGAGAATTGTTAATGCGAATGTCGTTTGTTTTTGTGTGTTGCAAATGCAAATGCAAATCACATCAAATCAATGCCCATAAATCCATGATTTGAGCCATAATTGTCTGGGCCAATCAAGTGGACGCCCGCGGACGGACTGGCGCGTAACTAACTAACCATCTCTCTGGGGCTGACCAGCAACAGAGACCGACCCGACCGACACGACCGACGCGACCGACGCGACCGCATTATGTGTCAATTAAAAACCATTTTCATGCTAATTGCAATGCAAAATTGTACAAAATTGATCAAATTTCGTGTATCCCCGCCACATAATGTGCGCACATTTTGGCACGCAACCCAACAAACAAAAACAATAAAAAGTTGCACTGCAAATGCGGTGGAGATTTACATAAAACGGATACAACGAGCCTCCCCGACTCTAACAGTATTCCGAACAAAAGTGTACAAAACGCTAATTTGTTTTTAATATGCGGCATGGACAATCGGATGGATCGGAGGGATCCGATGGATCGGGCTTCTCAGTTGATTATCTGCTCAGAAATTCATAGACCGAAAAGTGTTTCGTCGTTAACACTCGACTGTGGACTGTGTGGACAGAGTGGACTGTGTGGAGTGGAGTGGACTGTGTGGACTGTGTGGAGTGGAGTCCTAAGCGTGTTCGTTTGGGGCTTAACAATGTTATTAAAATTAATATAAATGACTGGAGGCAGACGGGCGGTCCCTGGTGGTAGCATAGCGGCTGCCTTGGAAACCCGTTCAATGCTCTCTCTCTCTCTCTCTGTCTCTCTTTGAGCTTCTCTCCCATAATAATTAATTATATAGAACTTCAAGCCGCTTCGAGAGTTCTAAGCAGAATTCGTAGAAAAGAAACATCTCGGGGTCTCTGGTCTTTTCATTGTTTAAACAATTTTCTTGTTGTTTTTGTTGTTGTTTGAAAGTTTCTCCTTCTGTCTCTCGCCGTTCCTCGTGGGCCTCTAATGAGCTGCGATTCGGTGTGAAGCGTAAAGAATTCGCTTGTAACGAGTTTTATTAATTAAAATATAGATACAGAGATGCAGGGAGCTACAGGGAGATACAGATAGATGGAGCGCCATTTAAGCTGATTTGGCTTTAGTTGTTGGCCACTTTTTGGCCGTTTTGTTATGGTAACGAGTGTGGATTTCATGGCAATTTACATGCGACTTTGATGGATAGGCACAGGTGGGCTGCTCCCCCATCATCGGATGACCTCCAATCGAAGCCCCCAAAACCAAAACCAAAAAAAAAAAACCCATTGATATTTCCAATACATTTGCCGGCTTCTATGGCTTTTCCTTCCCCCCAGCAACGTCATCGGGGAGGGGACACGTGTAGCATTTGAGGGGCTCGAAATGCTCGATAAAAATCATACAATATGCAGATACTCGCAGTATTCGGACTATTAATAGACATAAATTGAATGGGACTCAAGTGGGGTGGCTTAAATATTCATGTGCGATCAAAACCATCGACACAGACACACAAACAACTGCCGGGCCCCCCTGCTTGTCCTTATCCTTAAGGGCTGTACCACAAGTTCTAACTTCTTATGCAAAGCCACTTAACAAAAAGCAATTTATTTGCACATAATTTGTCAGCACTGCCGCAGGATATGCGCCGAGCCAAGATGCGAGAGGGAGCGGCGCACAGCCCTCGCTCGTCCTTCGTGCAGGATTCGTACAGCCACTAAAATTAGAAATTAATTTTGGGCGAGAATTTGCGCAAAAACTACATATAGTATATGCCTCAAGGAGAAGCGATTACGATATGAGGCAAATCCGCTCTCTCTCCCCCTCTCTCTCTCTCTCTCTTGCCTCATGCCACTCCTGCCACTCCTGCCTCTTGTAAGAGACATCTTCACGGAGTAAATGAAATGTATTGAATTGACATAAAAGTCGCTCAAGTTAATTCCATGGCCATGTAATTGGTAGGTTTTTCTCTGCAGACAGACAGCCCCCCTTCGCCCCCCCCACACTCCCTCATATGATTACCGGGGGGTTGTTGTTGCCACACACACACACACACATACAATCCGTAGAAAACTTTTCCCCATTCTGTGTAGCGTTCTTTTGGGTTCGGTTTTCCTTTTCTTTTCTTTTGGTTTTTCTTTTTTGGGTGGGTGGGGGGTGGGGGGTCGGTCCGGTCCTCTCTGTCGGACAATGTCAATTTGTTAGCATTTATTGAATTGTGAATTATTAAAGCGAACAAATTGAAAACGCAAGTGTACACACACGCACACATGTTCCGCACTGTACTGTGTACCCTATCCTGTCTGTGGCTTATAGAAATTCCATATTGTGTGTGCGACAAAGGCAAAGTCGATTTAGTTGGCCAGAAGAAGGTTTAAGAAAAGAAAGCAGGAAAAAAACCAGCAAAGCAAAGACGAAGAAGAGGGCAGGCAGAGGGCAGGAAGAGGGGGGGACTGGGAGTGGCACAATGAGATTTCTGGGCAGCTTCGCCTCCAAAAAAGGAGAGCCGCTTTGAGACGGCCTTACATTTATGACCAGATGATGTCGGAAAAGCCAACAAAAAAGATCGAAAAAGATCGAATCAAATATACAAAACAGATCTTTGTTGTTCTCCCAGAAAGGACGAGGAGTCCTTCTGGAGAGCCCATTCCTATGGCAGTGGCACGACTCGTACTTCTGGCAACCCAATCTATGCGGGGAGTACCCCCCCCTCCCACTAGACGTTGCTACGCCCCCAGCACTTAGCCTTCCCCCGCCCATCCCACCCCCTGGTATCCCAAATAAATGCCAATGAAAGCGAGTAATAAATGCAAACACACACACACCCACACCCACACACCCACACACATGCGAATTGATTGAAAAGGAAATGTCCCAAGGAAAATGTGTTAGTTATGAAAGGGCGCGATCCAAGGGCGGGGGGCGGGAGGCGGGGACTTGGCTGCCGCTGCTGGTATAATTTCAACAAAATGTATTAAGTAAATATAAGGGCAACAAAAAGTTGCTAAATAAACCGCTATTCAGTGAGAGCGAGAGAGAGAGAGGGGAGGGAGAGAGAGGCCTTCACCCCTCATCAGCCCAGAATCGAGCTTCTTTGTGGCTGGGAAAATCGATATCCATCCGAAAGTGGTGGATGATGGTCCGTCCCCTGTCCGGAGAGCAATCCATACCATCCCATCCCATCTATGGAATGGCCTCCCTGCCACCCCCCATGCCCCCACATTAACAGCTTTTATTTTCTTGTGCAATTTCTCAAATATTTGTCTTTCAGTTTTTTCTTCTTCTTCTTCTTCTCGGTCTTGGGCCAACCAAAACAAATGGCAACTAATGCTCTGAACGCTCTGAATGCTCTGAATGGGATGCTTGCGGGTTGTGTTGGGGGGTGGGGCTGGAGTCTGTACTCAAGGACCAGCTAGGAATTTGTCACGCGCCCTCCCACTCCCCTGGCAGCCAGCAACAGCAGCACAAGGATATGTCCTGGGCATCCTGGGCTCCATTATCAAATCGTTGACATTTATGCCGCTGGCCTCACTTGATTATGATGAGACATGCGACGTGCCACGGACTTTGCAGCTGCAGCCTGGAATCAGACTCGGACTCGGACTCGGACTAGGACTCAGACTCGGACTCGGACTCGGACCAGGACGTTGTATGGCTTCACGTACGTGTTAAATTATCACTTGGTCTCTGGCTGACTGGCCCGCGGCTTTGTTTAGTTTATAAGTTCGTTAGTTAGTTAGTCGACTCGCCTCTCTGCCCCTCTGACCCCCACTCGCTCGCTCTCTCTCGCTCTCTATCTGCCTCTCGCTGTGTGTGAAGTGAAGCTGAATCGGTCGATAGCCAGGACACTCTCCTCCGAGGACTAATTGCCACAAGCAGCTTAAGACAATTGAAATTATTGACCCAACAACAATCGGCTGTGCTTTGTCCCCAGCTGTACGTGTGTGTGTGTGCGTGTGTTTGTGTGCAGTCAAGAGGTCACTTAGCGATAAGCCTGGTTGGTATTCTCCGCTCTGGAGCGGAGAGCCTTCACGGATGGCTGGATGGCTGGATGGCCAGGACACTGGAACGTACCTGCAATTAGAGTAAGCAAATGAGAGAGGATTCGATTAGATTCGGTTCGCCAGTTGTGGGTTAATAGTGGGTTAAGGGTAGTCTATTTATAAGTAAGTTCCCATCCCCCCTACCCTCTGGATGCTTGGATCCTTGGATCCTTTGTGCTGCTTGAACTGCTGCCAAATGTGTCGAGGAAATGCGACAAAAGCAATTTTTAGAAATCATGTTTACGATTCTGCCACCAGAAGTTGCCGCATTTTAGGCGCAGGCCCGGCGAGTCCTGTGCCAAGTCCTGCCCAAAAGCCAAAACAAACTGAAAATTGCATAAATTATCACCAGAGAAAAGGCAGCACCAGACCAGGCTTCTGCGGTTCGGTTTTTCCACTGCATTTGCTGTGCAAGTAATAACAGGCCATAAAAATCACACGCCAGAGGGGGAACGGGCGGGCGCAGGGTCACGTGGCACACAGAATCATTGGGAAATTATGTAAATATTGAAGGAAAAGCAAGTTCTCCAAGAAGTTCAGCGAACCCACCCTCCAGCCACCAGCCCCTGCTCTGTCAAGGACTCCCTCCCCCTGCCAATTGATTGGCGAGAAAACTATCCTCCTCTCTATCGCTGGCTCTCTGAAGGGGCAAGCAAACACTTGACTCTATCCCTGTCTCTGTCGTTATGACAAGTGAAGTGACCGAAAAAAATAAAGAAATGCCAGAAGAAATGCCAGTGGAAATGCCAAGAGAAATGACGCACAGGAATGAGAGCACAAAAAAAATGACCGAAGAAGCTGCAAACGTCATTTTGTTGGCAATGCCGTACGCTCTGCTCCTTACGGTTCAATTGCTGCTGCTGCTTCTGCTGCTCCTCGATGTCCTTTACTCGAGAGCATTTCTTTTCTCTAATTCTCAAGCAGGGACAAAGCACAAAGGCCGTCTCTCCCTTCCCCCTCCCCACTCCACAGCCCGCAGCCCGCAGCCCGAACGAATGTCACAAGTTTCCCCTGTCGTTGTCCTTCCGTCCGTCTGTCGTCTGGCTGTAACAATTGCTCCGATTTTTAATCAAGGAAAAAATGATTTCGATTGCTCTATAAATACTTGTCATTCGCTGTGGCTCTTATTTATTGTACATACATGTCGGATGCTGCATGTGCTATGTACAGAAGTTTATTCTCAGTGTACTTTGGCTGTTGGCCTGTTGGCTGTGCGTTTAATTCGGTACGAATTTATGCTCAGTGCAAAGATCTTCTTTTGTTGTGCTTTGATCTGCTTTGCTCTCTTGCAAAAGTGCGGAATGTAAAAGCGTTTGCCATCTCTTTCTAGCGCTTGCCTCTCGCGTGTAGCCATGCAGCGATAGCGGGAGTTCCCGACAAGTCCGTTCAAGACGCTGTCGGTTTCGATGTGCAATAGACGAAGTGCAAGGTCCGTAATTGCCGAATGGCCCGTGCCCGAGTCCAAGCGAGGCTTCGACGGCAGCGCGACAGATCGGAAGAGCGAAGGAAAGAAAGAACGACGAAAGCCAGAGCGGCTGCATAGGCTGATGCCATGGAAGAGCATCTACATATAAAAGGCACTGAGAGCGCTTTGACGACATGTTTGAGGAGAGAGAGAGAAGAACGAAGTTTGCTGTTGTGCTGAGCAGAAAAAGACCCGAAGAGGCTGCGGACCACCTGGCAGAATTTCATCACGACTTCGTCTAAGGCGCAACAGATCGAGAGAGCGAAAGCGAAGGAAGACGCGAGAGAGTGGCTGCTGTGCATCTACATATACTCGTACAGTGTGTGGAGTGGGCAGTGCAAATGCCGAACAATAACAAAATTAGAGCAGAGATTTACGTATTCTTTTTACTGTGCCATTTTTCTCCGAGTGTGCGATCTACTCGTGTCGTGTATTGTATTCCAATTTCTATGTCGATTGCTACCCCTCCCCTCCCCCTTCCCGCCTCGAGTTATTTGGGTAACAGCAGCAACAAACAAGAACAAATTGCAGCTACTAAAATATATAAATTTTATTATCTCAAATTTTTGCACTCATCAATTTCCATTGTCTGTGTGTTTGTGTGTGTGTGTGTGTGTGTGTGGGCATCGTAGGAGCATCCATCAACTTTTATGACACCCAAGCGAAAATAAAAACTCGGAATCGGAATTGGGAATCACAAAACCAACATTCGAATTTTTGAATGCACACAGGCCCCCCCGTCCCCCCTATATCCTGCCCCCCTCTTATCGGTTACAAAAATTGCAATATATTCTACGGAAGGAGAGAGAGAGAGAGAGGGAGGGAGAGGGAGGGAGGGAGAGGGTTGCATGCATCCCCCAATGGAGATGCTCCACATTGTTAGCACCAATTTTATGGCTTTTGCATTGTTATTGATGCTCCAGTTAATTTTTATTGTTGAATGCACAAACAACAGCGGAATTTAGCCCCCTCCACCCCCAACCCCCATCCCCCTCTATTGTTATGGTTACTGCAAGGATTCGTGCACCCCTTTCCGACCCACACCCCCCACCCCCTCCCCCCCTTGTGTGGGGTTTATGCGTTTAATCGGCAATCTTTAGCACCCGCTCTCCGTTTCTCCGTTTCTCCATTCCCGAGCAAGTTGCAGGCGGCATTTAGTGTAATGCAATTATTTAACTTGTGGCAACTTTTCCTTGAAGATATTTGCCACAGCAGCAGGCGGCAGGCGGCAGGCAGCGGCCGAGTGGAGCCCAGCTGCCGCTGGTGGAAACTCAATTAAAACATCAGCAATGTTGCACCATCAGGCGACGAGTGGTACGAGTGGGGCACTAGCATGAGTATTTGCAACACGAGGCGATGAAGCGCAGATGCTAACCGATAATTAACTTGAATCTGTATCTTAAAGATATTCCCCATTCCCTATTGAAATTCGTTGCGGTTCGATTCTGAGATTCTCTGCCCGCTGCCTGTAGATACTGTATCTGTATCTGTATCTGTATCTGTATCGGTGCCATCTCAAGCGCAAACAGTTTGGAAAAACCTAATGAACCGTCACCTTTCGTCGTTTCTCTCCCTGTCTGACCCTTTTTCTTCCTCTTCCTCTCTCTTTGTTTTTCTCACCGATTCTCAAAGCCCGAATCCAAGTCCAAGTCCGATTCCAATTCCGATTCCGACTCCGAAATTCAATTTGCGTTTCGGTTTTTCTGCTGTGTAGATTTTCGGTTGTCTATTGCCTTGGCACGCCCAGTTCTCTGTCTCCGCCTCTGCTGCCCCTCCGCCCCTCTGTCCCTCAGTTCTTTGGATCTTCTTTTTGTGGTGTTTCTTTTCTTTTTTCTACCTTCTTTCCGTGTGATGCTTCATCGCGTTTTATAACCCGTTTGTTTGTCTTTTATGTGCCATCCATCCATCCCCCCGCGCCCTCTCTGTGCCCAGCCCCTGCCCCATCCACTCCGTCCATTCGTGCGCCCGTGTTGCGGTCTCCGGCCTTCATTAGGCCAGCAATTAATTGTCATTTGTCATTTGGCTGTCAGACAGGCATTCAGATTTCTGTATGGCTCTGGGGCGATTTAGTGTGAATATATTTATGAATGAATCTTGACATTTCGGCAAGATTATGTAAAATTGATCTGCAGCAGGCAGAGGCACAGGCACAGGCAGAGGCACAGGCAGAGGCACAGGCACAGGCAGAGGCAGAGGGAGGCCTCTTGTGGCAGCAAAATGAAATGAAAATCGAACACATTTAAGTGCCGCAGCCACACGGGGCGGAGGGGAGAGGTCCACAGCTGCAGGAATTGGTTTGAATTCGTTATTGTTGCCACTGCAACAGCTGCTGCTGCTGCTGCCTCTGCCACTGCTGCTGCCAGAAATGTTGCATAAAACTTGGCGTTTTGTGGTGCAGCATCTGCATCTGTATCTGTGTGCGTGTGCAGCTTTTGTTGGCATAAAATTTTGCGTATAATTAGAAAATTGTGGCAGGCTCCTCTGGCTCCTTGTTCCACTTCATAGGCAGCTGTTGCAACAGCCTCCTTGTCTTCTGCTGCGCTCCAAGCAGGACGCTAGTGGGTGGCAAGGGTGGCAAGGGGGGCAAGGGGGCACTGGGGCAGATAGAGAGCTCGGCTGGCACATCAATTAGTGCCGCACACAAAGCCACAGAGCGGGACAGCGGGCGAGAGGCATGTGGCATGTGGCATGCTAGGCACCCATCCCAAAAATCATTCTCTTTGCCTGTCATTTCGAGTGTAAACTGTGCGAGGTGTCATCTTGCTCTCTGTGCTGCTGCCCCCCGAGCCCCCCACCTCCCCCCTTCCCCCTCCGGAAAACGTGCCTCACCTCAGTTCAGCTCAGGGCTCCACTTGCCACACAGAAACAGGCACAGGCACAGGCACAGCCTGAATGCCTTTCGAATAGCATCCCTTTGTGTGTGTGTGTGTGTGTGTGTGTGTGTGCGTGTGCCACCCCCCCTTACTGCCCCTTCCCCCCCTTTGTGACTCTTGTGCCTCGTTTGTAATTGCTTGAGGTTTAATTAAAAAAATGTTTGTCTCTGTTTGTAGCCATTCCAAAAAGTTTCAACAGAGAGAGACAGAGACACAGACAGAGAAAGTGTGGCATGCAGAGTGGCAGGGACTGCCAGAGTCTGGGCAACTGGCTGTGGCAGTGGGAGGGGGGGGGGGGGGATAAATTGAACAAATTCATCTGCCACTCGCCGGGCTAATCAATTAATTCAAATGCATCGGACCAAAACTTTTCCATGTACCGTCCCCTCGTCCCTCGTCCGTCGTCCGCCAGGTACCCGTGTGTTGGCCAACAAAAGTTGGTGGCAACAATTTAATACAATTTGTTGCATGCTGCGGGCATGGGGAAAGTTCTGGGCGAAAATTGTATGGGTTTTTCACACAGTGTTGGCCGCCGCTCAGATTTCCAGGAGCTGCCTTTGCACTCCACAAAGAACGATCCGAATTATGGCCCGATCGGATGGGAGCCTCGCTTTGGCTCCTTGAACACCTGGCCCTCGGGCAAGGCCCTTTCCATGGCATACTTTTGGGCTGCCTGCGAAGGATCTTGGTCTTCATGAAGCCCCAAGGAATTGCAATTAAGATTTGTTCAATTTATGGCCAAGGGAGGAGGGAACTAGAAAGGGGGGGTAGGGGTAGGGGTGAAAACTTTATCTGGCAGCGCGAGGGTGCGGGGGTGCGAGGGTTCTAGGGTCCAACAATCTCAATTCCAATCCCAATCTGTGGCTTCCTTGTGGCTGCCACAAAAACTGCGGTGCAAATTTATGCAACAAAACTTTAAATTGATTTTCCCAACGTTTTTCTTCTTCTTTTTTTGTTTTCTTTTGTTTTAGGCAAGGGAGAGCGAAAGAATGGAATGGAGAAGACGGGAAGAGCGATGGAAAAACAAGTCAGACAATTTAGTTTTTTAATCCAATGTGACTTTTGGCTCTGCCAGGGAATCGGTGGGAGGGGGAGGGGGAGGGGAATGGATGAACCATCTGAGGGCGAAACTTCCAGTCTGGCGATATGCAAATGAAGCTGCCCCCACCCCCCGCTCCCCCCAGAGAGTGGGGGGAGTCAAAGTCCGTTCGGAACCGAAACTCCAATAGCAATTCCAAACCGATCCCCACCCGAAACAGAAAAAAAAACAACAAGGAAAAACTGCATCATGATTAATGTCTCAACTTTTTCCCGCCCAAAAGGAGGAGCGCCAATTGGGGGTAGGGGGATGTGGTGGAGCCCTGCTAATGGCCACCTAATCGTGAAAAGTTTTGTCTGATTTTAAGCTTTTGCGGTACGTGGAAATTGCTGTTGCAGACAGAAAATTGAAATAAAAAACACACACACACACACCCGAAAGGAATGTGTGTGGTGCGGTGGTGGGGGGTGGTGGGGAGGGGGGGCTACTTTTTAAGCCATGCAGAACAAATTAAGGGCATTAAAACAAAAAAGTTGTGCCCCTACGTGATAAAGTCACCAAAATGCTGTCGAATGCAACTGTGAAAACAATCCATCGACTCCGTATCCGAATCGAATCGAATCGAAAAAGCTGTTAAAACAACGTTTGACAGAGGAGGAACTTTTTTACAGTGGAGCAGGAGGGAGAGGGAGTGCGAGAGAGAGGGGAGATCGATCGCTCTAGGGAATGGCAGTGGAACATGGGAACGGCACACACGCGTGTGCCTGTGCGTGCACTTCTGTGTCATTCCATCTGTTGATCTTGTCCCGTTCCACATTCCCATTCCCATTCCACTTTCCATTCCATTCTCTTGATATTCTGCGTGCGTGTTAATGACATGTTTTTCTGTTCTGTTCTGTTTTTGTTCATTCTTTATGTTTTTCCTCTTGTCTGAACAATTGTTTTTCCATTTCGCCTTTTGTCTCTCTTTTCTAATTTATGTCATTGTCGGCCTAAAGATGCTGCAGAGACAAAACTCAAACAAAGAAAAAGAAAACATTAATGCAAATAAATTGTCTGTGGAGAAAATTCCCAAAAAAAAAGTTCTGCCCCCCCCACAAAAAGTTAGGGGAGAGAGAGAGAGAGAGAGAGAGAGCGATTAAAAGTGCATTACTATGGGGCGTTCAATGAGCCCCACCACCCCGCCCCACTCCCCGCCACAAGAGGCACGGCACATATCCAATTCCATTTCCACAAAAAAGTCATTTGAAAGTCGACGAATGAAGAACCCTTTCTCCGGCACTCCCCCCCCTCCTCCCTACTGATTATAGTGCGCGTTGTCCCCCTTGGAAGGGGGACGGGGGAGCGGGGGGAGGGGCACCACTGACTGTTGTCATTACCAATTAAATTGAATTAAGTTAGACACACGCAACAATTTGTTAACAGTAAACCCTGTTACCCCACCCCCACCCCCTCACCCTCCTGCCCCCAAGCAGGACCCCCAAAGAGGCGTAGACCGGCTTTTTATTGGATTTAGGAGCAGGAAAAACAACAACAAACACAACCCTTTATCGTCCCCATCGTGGGACTCTGCCCGTGCCTTTCTATCGCCCATTCATGCACACGGAATGCATGTTGTTTTTGCTTTCTCGGTGGCATCTCGGGAGCCTTCTGGCCAGGACGTAGTGCCCTTTTCGAATCGCATGAAAAATTCACAACAAGGAACATTCACAACAACTCAAACAACCCACCCCCCGAAAGGGCGGGGGAAACCGCAGGGCATGGTGGATATTACAACAATATCTGATTGACAGCTTGACCGATTTCCCGTCTGCTCCTGCCGTGGGGGCGGCAGTGCAGGGGTGGCAGGGGTGGCAGGGGGGGCAGGGGGGGGTGGCCCAGGAGCGCAATGATGTGTGACGACGGCTGAGGCAAGCGAGGTATTCAATTACATTCGACGGACATGAATGCCACATGGATCTCTGCCGGGCAGGCCACTCGCAACACTCGTCACAGTCGTCCACAGTGTGCTCGCTGGACGGCTGCCATAACTACTGCCGACTAATTACACGCATTGCATAGCGCCCTCCCTCCCCGTCGCCCCCCTCCACTTACACCCACTCTCTGCGGTGGAGGGGAACGGGGGACGGGGGACTTAGTTGGGCATTAATAATTTCGTCTGAGAGTCGACGACGTGTAGAGCCCCGATAGACATCGGCTGTGTGCGCCCTATCGTATTACCCGGTTTATTAGTATCCCATTATGCATTCTGTAGGATACACACACACACACACACACACACTCGCACACGTATGGATTACGTATACGTTTGTAATTGTGTTGACAGGCGACAGGCGAAAGGCGAGAGGCGAGAGGGAGTGGCCGCCGCCCAGCGGCATTTGTCCACTGCGGTTTCACTCTGGGGATCCGATTGCCATTCCGCCCCGCAGCACCGTCTTCTACGACTCTTCGACGACTAGTTCTGGGTATTGTTTGGCCTCCAGGGGCTGCCCCGAGAGCGAGTATCCCTTAGATACTCCCTCACATCTTGAGGTTCATCTGTAGCTCTCGCTCTCCCTCTCTCCCAATCGGTTTGAATCAGATTCGAATCATTTGTTTGCATGTCGCCTTTCGTTAACTGACTAAACGGCAAGGGGCAGGCACCCTGCCCCATCCCCTGCCCCATCCCCATCCCCATCCCCATTCCGATGGATTGCATGTGATAAAAACTGGAGCAGTGTCTCTGCGGCTGGGCCACAACTGGGCTAAGCACCCATCTCCCTCCTCCCTCCTCCTCCCCTCCAACACGAGTGTGTGTCTTGTGGCACGCTCCGTTGGGTTTCACTTAACTCTTGACCCCACGCAACGACAACGCCGGTCTCTCCATCTCTCACCTTAACCGTTTTTACTACTTTACGGCTAATAAAATAAGCAACAAAGCCAACAATGGGAACGAAACAAAAGAAGAACCTACAACCACCCCCACACCCCCTCAGCCCAGGGCCTCCTCCTACGAGCCACTGGCTTGGTTGACGAACTGTCGTCTGACCCCTCGTCTGACCCCTCGTCTGCCTCTCCCTCGAATGTCTCGAATGTTGTCTCGGAGGCGGTGGCGTCTCCTTTTTCTGTTCTGTTGGGTTTCTTATGCAACCTATAATTTTCATAAGTAACCGGAAAAACGTTTTACGTTTTACGTTTTACGTCCATCGGGGCGGCTTCCGTTGACCTGTCTGTCTCCGTCTCTGTCTCTCCCTCTCTCTCTCTCTGTCTCTCCCTCTCTTTCTACCTGTTTCGTCTGCAATTCGTTTTTATGGCCTGTCCAGCGATTGGGCGCCTGCGCCCTTTAATCCGCTCAACCATGAAATTGAAATTGGAATAGTTTTCTGTTTTCGTATCTCTGGGACATTTCAAGAATCGATCTTCAAGAGGATTGTCCACCTTTTGACCCTGCCACTGCCCCTTGGCCCCCTGCCCCTGCTGACCGACTTCTAACCGTTTAGAGGGAGGCCCCCCCTCCTCCCCCACCCACTCAACAGTTAACCCACAATTTGGAGACCTCTTCTCTGGCTCTTTTAGAGAACTTAATTGTGGGCCTGGATCTGGGTTCTGGCCAATAACCAATTATTAGGCCCAAAACTACTGTGTTCCAAAAATATGATACATTTTATGCCTTGTCACGCTGTGGCATGCCGCCCGTCATTTTTCATACACAAATACACATCTTCTCCATTCTTTTGTTGTTGGTTTTGGGGGTGGGGGAGGGGAGGGGGGGGCACTGTGTTGTGTGCGTGTGTAAATCTTGTAAATCTCTGGCTTTCAACGCACACCTACAACATGTGGTTTGTGGCCACCTACCACCTCCGCCTCCTCCTCTGCCACTCCTCCTCTGCCCCACCTCCTCCTCCGCTGATCTTTCTGCCTGGTCATGGCTTTTAAGAGAATTCCGCGCGTTCCGTTCGCCGTCTTTAAAGGCGGATGACAGGGGATTGGCTCTGGTGCTGGGAAATTGCATGTTTTAGTTGCTCGTTTTTCAGTTTTAGTTGCCACATTATTAAGTGGCTGCCACAGTCCTCTCCCTCCACTGTCATCGCTGGCTTTTCGCTGGGGGCGTGGCAGGGGGGGGGGGGCTTCGACGCGTCATTAGTCCGGGAATATTTTGTTGATGTTTCGCGCTAAGCTTTGCCCACATTTATTATTAATTGAACGCACAAATAATCCCAGCAAATGTTTGATTATGAAACAGAGAAAGAGAGAGGGGGAGAGAGGGGGAGTGCGTGAGAGAGATCGCTGCCTGCTTTGCCCTGCGGAAGTTTTGATTACGCATTTTTTTGGAGGAGGAGCTACTCCAGTTATTAAAACTAAAAATTAAAGAAGTAAGCCCCCCCCCAGGCCCCCTCCCACCATCCATCCGTCCTCTGATTACATGCTCTCGATGCCCCAATTTATGCCGTTGGCATTGATCCTCCCCCCGCTGTCCCCCGCTGCCCCCCTCTGTCCCCCTCTGCTGGAATCCGTAATATTACATTTTGTTTTTCCAGCGATTGAGTCAGGCTTTGGGGGCTGGCTGAGATAAGAAAGGGTGGCTCCCACAGCCGGCCACTAATCTCGCTGCCCCGAAATCGGTGCCACTCTCCGTGGTGTGTGGCGTGTGGGGGTTGGGGGGGCACAACGGATGTGAGTCAATCCCAGAAGCGACGAAAACAATTCGTGAAACAAAAACACTATAGAAATGATTTTTCGGGATATTTCGGTGGCGGTTCCCATTTTCCACCCAACTTTTGGGGCTGTTTGCTTGTTGGCCAACTAACTAATTAAACCGCAATTCAACTGCACAAAAAGCCGCTAAACAGCTGGCCGACCCAAGGGGGGGGTGGCATGCCGGAGGGGGGAGGGGGCAGGTATTGGAGAAAATCAATTTTATTGGAATACTCGCGCACGTTTTGCCTGCTGCCTCCTGCTGCCCCGCTTGCCACATTGTTGTGCTTGTGGCATGTGAAATTTTACAACGAAATAAATTTTCGGTTGCCACAAATACGAGTGGCAAGTTACGTTACGTTTATTTGTGGCATCACCAGCACCTGGATCCACCCTCGCCCTCTCTCTCTCTCTCTCTGTCTCCCTCTCCCTCTCCCTCTCTCTCTCTCTCTCGCTGTGTGTCATCCTTGAGGTGACCTTCAGATCTTCAGTTGGTTTTTTCTCTGTTTGCGCTTGCCGCTTGTTTATTTTCAATGCATTTTCAAGTTAAGCATTTTATGTGCCAAAGTATCTTTGGGATACGGTATCTAATGGCTTGTATGGGGGATAGATAGCGTTGCGAGGCGAAAGACGTAAACAAAATTGCATTAGTGCTTCATTTGCCTGCAAAAGATACAAAGATACTTTTGCAATTGTCACTCGAGTGAATTTCAGATACACCGCCAGCCAGCCAGCCAGCCAGCCAGCCAGCCAGCCAGATACCCTTTGTTGTTGCTGTTGCCGATGCAATCGATACTTTTGCAAGAGTGTATCTGCCAGATACTTTCTATCTTTCACCCTCGCTAAGTAGGTGGCAAGCACAAACTACGATTCATTGTTGTTGCTTCTTGCCACCTCCTCCTTCTCCTCCTCCTCCTCCACCGAAACAGGAAGTCGTTGGTTGCACTTGTCGCCCCCCCCTCCAGAGATACTGTATCTATAGCCCCGCCCCCGCTCCATCTGGGTATGTTTTGTAATTAAATATTTTCCATTCGGTGGGGCAGCTAGAAAAACCCCCCACTCCAGGCTCCACGCTCCACGCTCCGCTCTCCTCTCTCCGTTCCAGCCATTCATCGGAGATTGCTGCGGCATTATCGCGCGCTCTGGCATTATTTTCGTCGGGCTTTGGGTTTCCGTTTTGATAAAATACAAATACAAATACTCTTGGCTCTGCACCCACGCCTTGCTTTTTACTTTAATTTGTATTCAAATTCGTAGCCGCCCTGCCCCACCGCCGCCTTGCCCCACATTATTCCCCATGCAAATTGTGAGCCTCCAAATTGGTTGCCCGTTCGTTTGGCTCTTTTTTTTCTCAATTTCAATTTCAATTTATGCCAAAAACGTTCGACCCCAGCCACAGAAACAGTGGAGCAGAAATTGTCATGTTCCCCCCCGCTCCGCTACCCTCCCCTCCCCTCCTAGCGGTCTCCACTGAGATGTAGATTACGCAGAATTTCTGGGACTTTGTTGGGTCCTTCGTTTGGTCTCTGGCTGCGATTTCTGGAGTTTATTTTTGCATTTCTGATTCGCTTCTGGGGAAATAATTCCCCTCATAGTTCTCCCCCTCCCCCCCTCTGATGGGGTGGGGGGACTTCTGTTAATGAGTGTCTAATATTGAAATTAATATACATTTTTATGTGCGCCCCAAAAAGGCAAATGCATGTGCCAGCTGCAGCATAAAGTGCCCATAAAGAAGCGGCCCCACCACTAATTGATATTTGATGTAATTTTCTTGGGGGGTGCTTGAAGGGGGGTGGTTCGAAGGAGGAGGAATGCTTTCAGTTTCGGACCAGAGAAATGGTAAAATTTCCATAAATAAATATCAAAATTCGTTTAGTCACCTGTTCTGAGGGGAGGGGGAGGGGGAGATAGAGATGGGGAGGGGAAAGATAGAGAGGAATGGATGACTTACATATATCCTTAAGAACATCATAAATTTATGTCCTCTGCTGATCTCTAAAATATTTTTCACGTTTTATGTCAATCCATATTACAGGGGCAGGGGGCGGGGGGCAGGGGCAGGGGCAGGGGGCGGGGGCATAGAGCAAGGGAGGGAAATGCTGTCATGCAGCATTCAAGAGAGAACTTATTAATGTTCTCTCAGCATAGAGAGAGGGGCGGTGGGGGGGGAGGGGAGGGGGAGATTGTGCCATTTCTTTATGACATGAAACTAATATAATTTTTATGTCTTTTGCTGCTTCAAAGTGTCAATAAAAGTGCTGCTGCTGCTGTTGCTGCACCAAAACTGGGGCACTTTCCGTGACTGAGATTGACCCAAAAACAAGGGGGGGGGGGGGGGGGGGGGGGGGGGGGGGGTCGGGGGGTGGGGAGGGGGGTGTAGCGAAAAGAGGGATTAATTAAGCGCATTACTTGAGGACGGGGC
The DNA here is from genome assembly GCF_003286085.1 of Drosophila persimilis. Lineage (NCBI taxonomy): Eukaryota > Metazoa > Arthropoda > Insecta > Diptera > Drosophilidae > Drosophila > Drosophila persimilis. The sequence continues at coordinate 106,205 of NW_020825566.1, forward strand.
AGAAAAACTAATACATCTAAACTGTCATCATCATTTCGAGCAACTGTCAGACATTAGACGTTTGACGAAAAACTTAACGCAGTACCCAACTCCGCGCCGGGCGGCAGTGCCACACCCCTGCCACCAGAGATGATGTTGCCACACTGAGAAAAAGTCACTTTTAATTATGTCAGAGGGGGAGAGAGCGAAAGAGAGACTAAATATTAATGAGGCAGAGAGGCAGAGTGGCAGAGAGGGAGAGAGGGGAGAGAGTGGAGGCACAACCCTTATGAATATTCCATGCGGCTGGGCCGACTCTCGCCTGCTAATCAATCAATTCTTGTTCTTTTTTCTGGCAATCGGCTGGACAGTTGCTAGTTCTGTGGCCGTGTGGCATGTGGCACAAACCACCAACTAACTACTAGCCAAGGGTTAGAGCATCCGCATATCCGCGTGTGGATCGCACAATTGAGTGCTCTTTGGCTTTGATTGAGTGGCATGACCCAGCCCCCCGCCCCCTCCCCCTGCATCTTTCCCCTGTATGACACAGATTTGACAGCTCTAATTCGAATCTTGTGTAGCAGCAGATCTGACCCCCCACCCCCACACCCCCACCCCCTCACACACACATGTACTCCGATGCCAGCAGATGGAAAATTACAAAATCTTGTGCATTTTTCAAGTTTTTTTTCTGTCTTAAAGTGCCACACATCTGTGTCTCCACTTGATGTTGTCAACCGCAATAGACGTGCTGCCCCCTCCCCCTCCGCCCCCCTCTCTGTGGGGGAGTAGGCGACTGGGGCAGCCGAGTCTCGGGCTCGCAGCATGCGGAAATGCGAGCACATCTTCGCAGAGGCAGAGGCAGAGACAGGAGACAGAGGGAATGCGGAAGTTCTGTTTGCATTGTTTTGTGGATATTTTTATAAACAAAAGCAGCCACCAAATGCATGTGGCACACATTTTAGCACACACACACACGCACGCGGGGGGATAAATGTGGCAAACAAAAGGATAACAGCACTCGGCGTGGGGCGGGCGGGGGGGGCAGGTGCAGGCCCTCGAGTATCATCTTTAATTCGGGCAAAATATCCATTAATTTTCTTGGCAATTTCAAATGCAAATTGTCCTTTCGCCATAAATAATAGCGATCCTTCGGCGTTCAACGGAGAGGTGTTTTAATTGGACAGTTAACGCCTTAGCCTTTGCAGCGGCATGCCACACAGGCACAGGGACACACTATTTCAAGGCAGGAGGAGTGGCAGGAGTGGCAGGAGTGGAGTCAACGACCGTGTTGAAAGCCAACCGCGGAATAATGGCGCACAAGGCGCTGGATGCCGGCGGCTAGGCCCCCTCCCCCTGGCGGTGCATTCACCTACATTTCGCACGCCACTCGTTGCCCCAGGCCGCATGCCCCAGGCCCCGTGCCCCATGCCCCATGCCCGCTGTGCAACACAAAATGGCTGCGAGAAAGGGACTGCAGGAGCGCAGGGCGAAAAAAAAAAAAGACAACAAAAGTCAAAGACTAAAACACTCGAGAAAGGAGCGACCCCCGAAAGTGTCCACCCCCGTCCCCCGCCCCCCCTGCCCCCTCGGGCAGTGGGTTATTTAAGGTTGCAACTTGGGGCGCCATCTGTTGGCCGCTGTTTACAGTTACTTAACACGCAAAATATTTACACTCCTCTCCGGCCAAAGGACAAAAGGACCAAAAAGGACACACAAAAAAAGAAAGTCGAAATGAATATCGTCGATTTGCCTGCTGCCCCCTGGTCAGAGGGGGGGGGAGAGGGGGATCCATTTTTCCCATTTAATTTAAAACTTTCTTCCGCTCCAAGTACTCCCCCCCTCCCCCCTTCGGACACACAACTTTTTCCTGGTGGGGGGAGGGGGGGAAAGGGGGTGGGGGGCGGTCTGCGCTTTGCGGCTTTTACTTTGGCTGCCGCCTGCCAGGAGTATTTACTGTACTCGTAATATCCTTTCCTTCCAAAATAAAGCGAAGGATTGGGGGGGGGGATGCTGCCGCTGGAACCCGCATCGTGCAACACTCTCTTTAGCAATTTCGTAATTTAATTAAAAATATTTTTTTTCAAGTGGTTTGCGCTGTAAATACAACAAACTATGCCACAGCCCCCTGCCCCTGCCCCTGCCCCGTGCCCCTGCCGCCGACCTACCATCTTTTTATATGCAACCTCTACTTTGTCTCCCCCAGTAAGTTGGTTGCATGCCACTGTGCCTTTGCATGTGTGTGTGGAAGAATTTTAAAACTTCATTTTGGGCTCCAAAGTTTCGAGTTCTCTCTGTGCATGTGGGGGAGGGGGAGAGGGAGGGGGGGGGGGGGGGCCTGTGGCATGCCAAGGGGTAGGAACTGTGTGTAAATATTTTTTTGCAATTAATTTTGAGCGGCTTATAATTTACTAATTTAGTTTCTCATATTTTTTGTTGCTGTTGTTGTTGTTGGTTTTTTTTTTGTGTCGGAGGCAACTCGAAAAGTTGCAGGCACCACAGAAATGTTTTTGCCAAGAAAATCCCCCCCACACACACATAAGAGGGGGCGGGGGGGGGGGCAAAGGGGTTGCTAAAAGCTCTTTACGTATGAAGAAAGTTGGGGATGCACTGTCTGTGGCTGCCACAGGATCCATCCAACCATCCATCCATCCAACCATCCTGGAACCAGTTCGAAAATCCCACAAATTGGGGGTCTTGGATGGGGAGGGGGAGGCGGAGGGGGTGGTGGTGTTGGTCCACTAGCCGAAATTAAATTAAATTAAATTAATCAAAAAATATCTTCATACTATATATTTGAATATTTTACAAGCAGCTGGCGGGCACCAGGAACAGAGGATGGACGGGGGGTGGGGCGGGGGGGGGAATTCTAATTTACCAAGATGTGGAAAAGAATTTTCCACTCGGCATGGAATGGCGGCAGTGGGGCTGCGGGTGGGGGTGGGGGTGGGGATGCTGCTGTTGCCTTTTTCCTTTTTATATGATGCATATGTATTCCCCCTCCCCCCCCTTCACCACTTCATTATGCCCCACACACACACACAGACACACGCACACGCACAGAAACTAAAACTAATTTGCAAAAATCTACCACGCATGTGTTTGTTTTTCTGTGTGTGTGAGTGTGTGCTTTTGCTCATTTCTAGAGCTGGAGAACCTTTTTTGTGGCATTTTTTATTTACAGGCTTGTAAGCACACGAGAGGTGCACCCACACACACCCCACACACACACACACGGACACGGACATAACGGCACTTCAGCGGGTGTTTCATGCGTTCCGTTGGTTTTGGTTTTTGCGAGCCTGACAGCATTTCAATAGAATTAACACACACACACACCACACACACACACAAGGATGGATGGATGGTTGAAAGAAGAGACCAGGACCAGGACCAGGAGAGAGCACTCACCGCTCTTCTCTCGAAAGAAAATTAAATAAAATTATACCAGACAAAAAGGAAAAAGGAAAAACAAGCAAGAATGAAAGAAACTCTAGTTTTGTTTTTGGGCTTCGAAGCTGGCGCTACCCCGTGCACGACGGCGGCAGCTTATCGCCAAGATCTCTCACTCTCGCTCGCTGCCGCTGCCGCTCTCTGCAGCGCTCGCCGACTCAGGGCTGACGATGCTAGAACGAGACAGATAGCGCGATCCAAGGCTAGCGATAAGGCAAAGCAAAGCAAAGCAAAGCAAAGCTCGTGCTCTCATTTCTTGCGGGGATCGACTCATAACTGCGCCTCAGAAAAGAGCATTTAGCGAACAAACCTCCTCTGGGCTAAATGATCGCCAAAGGGAACCAAAAACCGTAGAAATAGTGACTAAAACTTGCACTTCTGTTGTGCCTAATACCCTCTCCTAAGGGGTAAGCAAAAACGCACCGAGCCAACGGAGAGAAAAGCTCCCTAACGTAAGGTTCCGCATGAAAAATGCGCATAAATAGTGCCACAGCAGAGTTTGGCTCCACAGCAGGGGGGGCAGGGGGAGCTTCAAGTGGGTCTGGGTCCCCCACACACACACACACACATTTATATGTGTATATTTTGATGCAAGGGATGTGTTTGGTTAGGTTGTTGCCTGCCACTTGACAAATTCTTACAGTTTTGTGAGCAACATTATTTTATAAGGGCGCGGAAGGGGGAGCCCTTCGAGTGGGCCCTTCTCTTCCAGTTAGTAAACCTAATTAAGGTCCTACCCATCCGCCCACTCATGGCAGGGATATTGCCTCAAGAGTGCCAGCAGGGATCCCAGTTTCCCAGTTGATCATGATAGAGGGAATTGACTGAAATACCCTTCTGCGGGCAGGGTAGGGTATTTATAAAGAAGGAGCCATGAGCCATGAGCCATGAGCCATGGCAGCCGACAATCGGCAATCGTCTGTTGTCCATCGGTCCATCGGTCCATCGACTGGTAACCGGAGGATAGGATGGCCAATGACTGACTGACAATCACTTAAGTAGAAACCGATAAAAATCTTCAAGAAGTGAACAGCGCACAGGCAAAGCCGAGACCGAGACTGAGACCGAGAGCAGAGGCAGCAACAACAAGAATCAGGCAACAAGCAGCCGCACAAAGACGGCCCAAAGAGAGGCAAAGTCATGACCAGGCCAGGCAGGCAGGCAGCTCCAGTCTCAGTCCCAGTCGCAGTCCCAGGCCCAGGCCCAGCTCCAAGACCAAGTCCAAGTTCCAGGCAGAACAACGGCAACACATTCGACATTTATGGATATTGAAGCTTATAGACAGCCGACAGTCATTCGGAGACAGAGGCGGAGACGGAGACGAAGACGGAGATGGAGGGAGTACGTACTGCCACATGGGGCAGGGGTAGGGGCAGGGGAAGGGGCACCAACAGATACGTTGTGGTAGACAGCAAACCGGATTTTTTTTTCTCCTTTTTTTTTGTATTCTTTAAATGTTTCTTCTTTTCTTTTTTTGTTCGTATCGTTTCGTTTTAAGCCGAGAAAATACATTTTTCTTATGGAAAATTGCGGCCAAAAAGGGAGACAGAGAGAGAGAGAGGAGAAGAGGGCAGTGGGGAGGGTCAAGAGGTCAAATGACCAAAGCAATTTAAAATTTATTTATGACAGAATTTTCTGTGTTTAATTAAATATATATTTCATGGTAAAAGGGGGCCCGCCGACAGGCAGCAGGCAGCAGGCGGGCAACAGGCAGCAGGCAATGGGCAAAACCGAGAGCTGAAAATGTATTGTGGCTATTATTATTCCACTTTCAAGGCGTAATATTTCTCGAATGGCCTCTCCCCCCCCCCTTCCAAGGATATATATATTCCCTATATAGATGTAGATGTAAGCTGTATGTGTGTGTGTGTGTGTGTTGTTTGCTGCACAAATGGCAAACGATTTTGTTGCAACAAAGTGGCACACAATTGTTGCGGCAAAGTATGCAACGGAAGAAAATAGAAAAAGAAAAGTGTACGCAACAAGAGAAATGGCACAGCGGCACACATGAGGGGCATGCCATGGCATGGCATGCATTCTGCAGTCCATTTCCATTGCCCTGTCCCCGCCCGACTGCCCCTTTGGGACAAAGGTACTTGAGGAATTTCTTTGCCTGGTTAACGCAACACTTTGCCCTCCCCCCCCCCTCCCCTCACAGTCCGACGCCACTGTGAGAAATGGTATTGTTATATATAGCAGTGTGTCAGGAGAGTTTATATTTATGTCTGGCACTATATTTTCACTCATTCTGAGGGGGAGAGGGGCGGAAACTATTTGCATGTCGTGTATTGGGGCTTATCGCGAATTTTGAATGAAATTCCAAACAATAAACAGAGAGCCTACTGTCGTCAGGGCTCTAACTGCGCAGAGGACAAGCGAGAAAAGCAGAAGAGATCCGGCAAGCAGAGGGAGAGCTTTGCAGCGACTGCCGAGCAGCGGGCGCTCTTGCGGGCAGAGCAGAGCAGAGCTTAGATACGCAGAGGATTTGGCGACAGGCAAGCGGAGCAGCATCAGCGATCCAGCAAGGAGAGGGAGAGGCAAGACAAAGCCTTGCAGCGACTGCTGCGCAGCGCGCGCTCTTGCGGGCAGAGCAGAGCTTAGAGCGGCCACTCGAAAGTCAAATAAATGTCAAACAACAACACGAAAGCTAAGAAAAGGGATGAGAGAGAAAGAACTGCATTTAGCATGAACGTGCTCGTTCGAGTTGCGTTCCCACGAATCAAAGACTTCGGCATCAAACATGCTCGAGCCGAAGTTCTGCATTCGGCGCCTTGTGTGCAGGATCAAACATGCACGGGCGAACATTCAAATTTCGGGCCCAGCATCGGGTGATTACCGAAGGGGGAGGGACGGGCTTCGGGTCCGTGCACTCCAACTCCAGAGAGAGACAGACACATACCTGAGTCGCTGGCCCATCAAATAATTACAAATCTCTGTCTTTGGGGAGCAGGAGCAGAGCAGTCGGCGATCGTCGAACAAATTGCGCCTAAGCATCTGCAAAATGCATTTCAAGATCTATCTTTCTCTCTCTCTCTGGCAGGAGCAGCAGCAGAGGCAGGAGTCGGGGTCGGGGTCCGGTCCAGTCCGTTCGTCGTCGGGGGAATCGATGTCATTGCCAATGTAGAATTCCTGCTAGAACATGTGTCCGGCCGCAGTACGTGCACAGCACTCTCAAACAGCGAGGAGGTGGAGTGGAGTGCAAGGGAGTGGCAAATATTGACATAATATTAAAGGAGAGAAGTTTCGCTCGGTTATGACCACCATTGGTAATTGATTTCCACAAAACGGTAGGGTTTCTGGAGGTGCAGGAGCAGCAGAAGGAGCCGGAGCGTGTCAATTCGAGAGAATAAAACATAATTGTAATTGCAAAAGACAAAAGATCAAAGGGATATATGGCCAGGGCAGGGTCCACTCCTATTCCCAATACCCAGTCCTAGCTCCAATCTCGGTCTCTGTCTCTGTCTCTGTAGATGGCTCCAGACAGACAGACAGACAGACACTTGGCTGTTTTCCCAGAGAGGGAGAGAGGGAGAGAGGGAGAGGGACTGGCAAAAGTCGAGAGGCTGCGACGAATATAATAGCCATGATAATCATAATGCGGATGGATGGATGGATAGATGGCTGGCTGGATTGGATGGATGGATGGATGGATGATGATAATGATGTTTATGGGGACCAGGCACCAGCCCATCTGCGGCAGATGGACACAATTGTATCTGCGGTGCACCATCTCTCCCTCTCTCTCTCTCTCTCTCACTCTCTTTCTATCAAGTGTGCGCAAAACACTCGTTAAATGTGCCAAAGTAAGAAATGTGCTTCTCCCTCTGGTACGTATTGATTTCAGACAAGAAGAGGCTCCTCCTTTGCCCCTCTGCCACAAGGCTGCTCTGCTGCTTTTGTGTTTTATGTCGCTCGCCTGTCCCGCCGTACACCTTGCGGACTGTCAACGCGCGCGGGCCAGAAAACCATGCCACAGATGGTAGCATGGAGACCGACCATCATGGACCAGGCAACCCGTTGGCCGTTGGGCTGCCCGGCTGCCCGGCTGCCTGCCTGCCTGGCTGCTGCTCCTCTTGTCAAGTATTTATGCTAAGAGCTGTCAAACAAGTTGTAGTTACATTGATTACATGCCCCAGACAGGGGCAGTGGCAGACTCTTCCCAGCGTATCTCTCTCTATCTGTATCTGTATCTGTGTGTGTCTTTTTGTATCTGAGAGATCCTTCCTTTTTTAATATGACTGCATTACTTAGTTGGGGATTCTGCGATTCATTTGGGAATTGATAGAGACAGAGAGAGGGAGGAGTAGGGGCAGGGGGAGGGACAGAGAGGACAGTGCCCCTTCCAATTACTCACATAATTCGAAATCATATTTTCTTCTTCTTTTCGCAGATGGTTTTAGAGGGGGGAGGGGGGGCGTTACATACCTGCAATGAAAGTAGGAGAAAGAACAGAAATTACAGTTAGTTACAGTTGCATGTGGCATGTGGCGAGTGGCACATAAGTTTAACCCTTAACTAGCTTCAACCATCGACCATTACGCACACCCACTTTTGCTGCCCAATTTGGAGAGTGTCTGCCAATTATTTTTGCACAACAAACAGCTACAGCTTTTGTGGCAACGCACACACACACACACAGACACACATGCCGCATTAAAACTCCATTTAGAAGTGCAGCAGAAGTGGAGTTTCGACTTCATTACAGCGCCCACGCCGCCTCCGACACGGTATAGATAATGCCAGGCGATAGCCACCGCCAGGAAGGCGGATACAATGATAATAAAAGTAGTTCACACACACACTCACACCACACACACACTCACACACACAATTCATGCCCCAAGTTGCGGGGCAGACACGCAATTTTGCACCAAAAAAAAAAAAACTCCTTAATGAGACAAAGGCGGAGGCGGTGCCTGGTACCCGCTGTCGCCAGGGCCAACATCGAAGCTCCTCCTGCTGCTGCCGCTGCTGCTGCCACAGGCATAGCCCAGGCACAGGCTGGGCCATTATATGGGTTTTCATTTTCATAGTTTGTTTTTCCCCGTCTGAATTTTCTTTCAACTTCCAAACATCAGGCTTTTGTTTCCCCCGTTCGACGCAGGGCGACTATGTGTTGGCCTTGTTTCTGGTGCTTCTGGTGCTTCTGCTGCTGTTTTGGCCATCGACAAGCGGAGGAGGGACGGAAGGAAGGACGGACAGACGGACCGCAAGAAATCCTTTGGCACAAAGGCGCACGCACATCGCTCGCTAGCCTCCCCCTCCCACTCCCGCACTCAATCTCAATCCCGAACCCGAACCCAAACCCGACCCAAACACCAACCCAAACCCAATCCCATTCCGGGCTCCTAGCAACACCCACACTCTGCCGCCCCCTCCCCTCAACAATAGGGGGAGACACGCATATCAGCCGCATGCCACATGTGTGGAGGGGGTCGAGCATCGACTGGGACGTGGGACGTGCGACGTGGGACGTAGGATGGTCGATAAATTCAGCAAAAAGAAAGGCAGATAAAACCTTCGAGGACCAATCATCAAAGATTCCCAGAAGCAGTGCTCGCTTCTGGATAGCTCTCTCTCTCTCTCTCCCTCAAGACCCCATTGCACTATGGGCAAAAATCAATTACTTTTTTAAATATGTAATTTTTTTAAATGTCATAATTATACATAATTTAAAAGTGTAATAAATAACAAAAGTTTTTAATTCAATTAAAATTTTTTTTTTAAAACTTGAATTTATGTTCCTTTTTTTTTTTTGTTATCTACTTGGACCCCAATTTTTTTTAATGGAATAGATGTTTAATTCTTTAGTTTTAATTTTTTTTTTAGTTATCATCTGTTTTTGGAATAATTTTATTTTCAATAAGAGTTTTAATTGTATTTTTCAAATGTTATTTTATTTTAATTTTTGTTAAGCAACATTTGTTTTTAAAATATTTTATTTTTTTGTAAGCTTGAGTGCCACGTAAAAAAAAAACTTACTTCGCTTAAAACAAGAAAAAAAATTCTGTAAAAATGTTTAAAAATTAAAAAAAAAAAGAAGAGAAATAAACGCAAAAAATAAAATAATTTCTAGCCCCAGAGTGCGATGGCCCTCCCCCATTGTACCCCCCGCCCCTCCCCCTGGCGAGCAGACCAATTAGACACCGGTAATGTGCCCCATCTAGAGGCAACGCACATACCGTGTAATGGAGTTGTCATTAAAATTGGAGCCTCGGGTCATTTTTATGGCCAATGTACGCGGCCGTGTTATTTTTTTTTCGGGGCCATAAAAACAATGAATGTCTGGGCCCAGAGAGGCGGCAAGACGGCACGACGGGGAGGTGGGAGCGAGGGGGGAGTCGGGAGAGAGACGTAGCCAATGCATAGATAAACACACGCTTAGAGAAATGGAGACGGCGACGGAGACGGAGACGGAGACACACACAATCTTGGGGGCACGTACCACACTCAAACAAGAGACAAACAAAAGTTGAACGACATCAAATTTAATTTCGTTTTTCGTTCAGAGACCGAAGAAACAGAGAAACCACAAAAAAAAAATTCAAATAAATATATCACACTCGAGGAGGAAAAACTTTAAAGAGCATCCAGGCTCTGGGCATCCATGGGAGATGGGAAATGAAATGATTTGTGCTCGCGGGAAACTATTAACGTCTCTCCGCGAAGGAGTCGCATCTCAGACGCGTCTCTCAGGCGTGGGGCATCAGGCGTGGGGCATGTGGGTGGGTGGATGGACGCGGGGTGGGGGGGAAGAAAGGAAAAAGTTATGACCGAGAATTATGGGACGACAGGCTAATGGGAAAATTGCCCACAAGAGAGAGACAGAGAGAGAGAGCGGTAGAGCGGGAGGATAAAGAGTGGAAAATATTTGCAAAATTGTGCAAACCGTTGGGGGAATTTTGCTGGAGGGGGGGAGTCGGGTGAGGGGGGGGGGCTGTTGTTGCTTTTCTAATAAATTAAGTGAAATCTATTACAATTTCTGCGGCTAATATGTGAAGAGAGCGTGGGCCGTGGTGGCCGTGGTGGCCGTGCTGTCCGTGGGTCGTGGGGCCAACGGTTTTCCGCCATGCCACCATGCCACCATCCTCTTGCAACCATCCTCTTGCAACAATCGATTACAATCTGTTTGCTTGTTAAATTACAAGACAAAAACCCAAGCAACTAACCCGTTTTTTCCATCTCCATAAAGAGAGAGAGCGAGCGAGAGAGAGAGAGAGCGGAGAGCACTGCGGAATTTTACCATTTTTTGCCATTTTGCTGCTGCTCCGTTTGGGGCATGCGGCATGCGGCATACGGCATACGGCATGGATAGAGATAGAGGCCTCCCAGCCATCTATGGACCAGGGCCAATAAGCCATCCCAGAGAGCCATTCGACGTTTCGGATTTTCTTTGGCTCCGTTTTCGGGCGGCCAGCAGGCGGGGCAGCAGGCGGGGCGGTGTGGCGGGGGGGCATGTGGGCTTTTGTACTCTCGTATCTCTGGCCATTTTCTTTCTTTCTTGGAGGGAAAATTGCGTTCTGCTCGTTTCCAGCTTCCCTGATTACGCTTTTCCGCAGCCAACGCAAGGGGGAGGGGTACGGGGTATGGGGTATGGCAGGGGGGGGGACACCTCTTTTGTGTGTGTTGGCCAAATGACTTTTTGGGGCATCAAAGGAGCACAGTAGGAGGGAGGGGGGGGCAGCATCAGAGTCCAAAGCGATCTC